>NW_012116265.1:24825355-24829047 GCF_000951035.1 Colobus angolensis palliatus
ACACCACCCAGGGGTCCCTCTCGGCGTGCAGCGCCGACATCTAGACGGGGGCCACGTCCGCTTTGCAATGGGCTTGGAGGCACTCCTGCAGACACCTGCTCGCCTCAGGATGGAGGAGAGGACTGAGCGAGGGCGTGGGGTCCCACACCCCGGCCTGAAATTCCACCGCAGTCCCTATCGCTCCGTGAACTGCGGCGGCCTGGCTTTTCTCCCCCTTGAAGAGGCGATTCCTGATGCTGGTGCCTACCCCGGCTGGCGGGTGGCCAGGTAGGACTTCGGGAAGTGCCCGAAGTGCCCGCCCGGGGGAGGGGCTCCATCAAGGTTGAGTGCCCCCCTTCCCCCGTTAGGTGGGTGTCGCTGTGCTCCCCGCCGCCTGGCGCGCATCGGATCGGATTTCTCTTCCTGGAACTTGACCGGGTCTGTATCGGCATTTGGCACTCAACGCCAGTCTGGAGCTATCAGTGCAGTGTGTGTCCGTGATTTATCTGCGCGCCTGGCCCGCCTTCCCTGCGGCTGGCTGTTCCATCCGCTTCCGCTCCTTTCGGCGTTGGCGTTTGGGGTGACCCGCTCATTTTCAGGCCAGGGAGACGCCGGCCGGCCCCAGGGGACCGCCTCCTCCCGGCGGGTGGAAATGCTAGGCTGGCACAGCTGCCTGCCCCGCGCCACCTGCCAGGCGTGGAGACCGCGCAGTGAGCGGCTGCCAGCCAGACCACGCCGCAGTCGCGCTTTTCCTGTACGAGGAGCCAAGGCTGCCTCTGGAAGTCGGATTGCAACAGAAGTTTGCAAATGGCTAGCCTGAGAGCCAGATCAGTTTACAGACAGGCTTTATGAATTTGCCCCAAGTTTTAAAATTGAGGTATACTTCATGGTAAAAAGCACAAATCTAAGTTATTTATTTGATGAAGGTATATACGATGTAACCCCACCCAAAGCAACATACAGAACACTTCCATCACCTGCAGAAAGTTTCTTCATGCCCTTTTGTAGCCGATCAGCCCCCCAACAACAACCACTTGTATCATTCCTATCACCTCTGCACAGTAGAAGTAAGTTTTTGAATGCAATGCCTAAAGGGGCATCCCCACAGGCCCCATCATCCCCTATTGTCTGACCTGCCTGGCCCCTCTCTGCAGGCATTTGGATGCTTGAAGCCCACTAGATGTTCCCCAAGGCCATCCTAGATCTCCCATTTTATGACTGTAGCTAATCATCACCCTGCTACTCTTCCCTTAACCCCCTCTGAGGTTCCCAAGCCCAGGCAGCACCCTCTTGTTGCTCACTGTCCTGAGGTGCCCATCTGAATTCCTTGCACTTCTCTTATGGCTCAGTCCCCCATGCGGAACATCTCAGGCGAAGCCTTAACACAGGGCCCTGGGCCTGGGTCCATCAGGTGGGAGGAGATGGGACTGGGAAGACGATGAGAGCCTGAGGCCAGAGTACAAAGTGGACATTTTCTTTATATATTTTTTCTATTTCTGACACATGGTCTAATGCTTGCAAATCTTCCCACTTTAGGAGCCCTGCTTTTCTTTTCTTTCTTTTTTCTTTTTCTTTTCTTTTCTTTCCTTCCTTCCTTCCTTCCTTCCTTCCTTCCTTCCTTCCTTCCTTCCTTCCTTCCTTCCTTCCTTCCTTCCTTCCTTCTTCCCTCCCTCCCGTCTGTCTGTCTTTCTCTCTCTCTCTCTCTCTCTCTCTCTCTGTCTCTCACACCCAGGCTGGAGTCCAGTGCCACAATCTCTGCTCACTGCAAGCTCCGCCTCCCAGGTTCACGCCATTCTCCTGCCTCAGCCTCCTGAGTAGCTAGGGCTACAGGTGCCCACCACCACGTCCAGCTAATTTTTTGTAGTTTTAGTAGAGACCGGGTTACACCGTGTTAGCCAGGATGGTCTCGATCTCCTGACATCATGATCTGCCCACCTCAGCCTCCTGAAGTGCTGGGATTACAGGCATGAGTCACCGTGCCTGCCCCCCCCGTTTTTTTTTTTTTTTTAGAGAGAGATGGGGGTCTCGCTATGTTGCCCAGGTTGGTCTTGAACTGGCCACAAGTGATCCTCCCACCTCAGCCTCCAAAAATGCTGGGATTACAGGTATCCTGCTTTTCTAAGATGAAAGCTAGAAAACTTGTATTAGAAGCCTGTGGTCTGGAGTTCACCAGTTAGGTGCGCCTGACTTTGAGTTGCAGGTAACAAACATGAGGAAAAAGCATATACAGGCATGCACTTTTCAAGGGAACATGGCAGCACATGCATCTGACATGCTTTGCGTGACAGCTGTGTTCTCCTGGGGCTGCAGCAGCATGTGTGGTGGGTGCTGCAGCAGCATGTGGGGTGGGTGCTGCAGCAGCATGTGGGGTGGGTGCTGCAGCAGTCACCGGGAGGTGCACAAACAGCAGCAGTAAGAACTGGGGCAGCTACAGCATTCTCATCCAACAGCTTCTGCAGTTCGCCTTAGGTACGGTTCCTGGAAGCTTTGCCTCAGGCGTGGCTCCCCGGTTCCCCCAATATCCTTTTAATACATTCATTTCTTTTCTGTTGAATCAGGTCAGTTGCAGTTTTGGCTGCTGGTGATGAGGACTAGTGGTGAGCTTGTGAGCCATGGGCCAGAGAAAGGCAGAATACCTGTAATCATTCAAAAGAAGTCCTGCACAGAAGGGCCCAGTGAGCCCAGATAATACTGGGGAAGGCTGATTCCTTCAACAGGAGAAGTGCAGCATTGGTTTCTTCAATGACAAAGAGCAACCAATCTTCACCTGTTCCGCTCTGCATACAGGGCATATGAATAGACCTTAGATAATAGCAGTTAAGGCTGGGTGGAAGGAAGGCTCTGAGGCAAACAGCAGGAGTTTGATCAACCACTAGATACTTGAGTGGCTTCTGTTCCCCTTGACTAACCAACGCAGACTGCACCAGGTCAGCTTTGGGAGAAGCTGTTTCTGCTTCCATTGGGTTCTCTACCCCAGCTGGTAGGAGTGCTGAATGCCTGGATGAGTTCTGCAGAAGACAGAACAAGCCAGGTGCCAATCCAGTGCCCTAGACCAAGTGGGTCAGGACTGCCCAGTCTTGCCAGGAAGTGAGACCAGTCAGGGATGAAAACTCAGGATCCCTAAGTGCCCTACACTGCTCAGACACAGAGCTGATGTTCTAATACATTATTTACAACAGACACATTTCATTTAATTTTTACAATAGACCCATGAGGTACATACATACTATTTTTAGTTTTCCAGATGAGAAAAATAAAGTTCAAAGAAGCTGTCTACCTAAGTCACATAGCTAGTAGTTTCCTAGAACATGATACAGGTCCTAAATATGTGTTGAATGAGGGAAAGTGACAGGCTGAAGTTTGATCTGAGTCCTTAGCCCTTCCCCTTCACCCTGCAGCACACTGTCATGTGAAGTAAAGTGCAGTCTAGGAAATACTAGACCACTTTCAGTCTTTCCTCTCTTTTCAGGAATTTTTCTCAATTGCCAACTCACCTAGGGCTCCACTTCTGTAGAACTGATGATGCAATTCTACGAGTGCTACAAAATTTTAGCTGTGCTCAAGGATAGACTCCTAATAATGAACATACATTTTTGTTAGAGACAGGGTATCACCCTCACCCAGGCTGGAGTACAGTGGTGTGACCACAGCTCGCTGCAGCCTCAACCTCCTGAGCTCAAGTGATCCTCCTATCTCAGCCTCCTGAGTAGCTG
>NW_012116265.1:24831762-24833965 GCF_000951035.1 Colobus angolensis palliatus
ACATGGAACTGTAAGTCCAATAAACCTCTTTCTTTTGTAAATTTCCCAGTCTCAGGTATGTCTTTATCAGCAGCGTGAAAACAGGCTAATACAAGCACCCTTCACAGTCTAGACCCTGTTCCCTGTCCACACTCAAATGTTGGTACCAGTAGAGTGGGGCACCATTGAAGTTACCCAAAAATGTGGAAGTGACTTTGGAACTGGGTAACAGAGGTTGGAACAGTTTGGAGGGCTCAGAAGAAGACAGGAAAATGTGGGAAAGTTTGGAAGTTCCTAGAAACTTGCTGAATGACTTTGGCAAAAATGCTGATAGTAATATGAACAATAAGGTCCAGGCTGAGGTGGTCTCAGATGGAGATGAGGAACTTGTTGGGAACTGGAGCAAAGGTGACTCTTGTTATGTTTTAACAAAGAAACTGATAGCATTTTGCCCCTGCCTTAGAGATGTGTGGAACTTTGAACTTGAAAGAGATGATTTAGGGTATCTGGTGGAAGAAATCTCTAAGTAGCAAAGCATTCAAGAGGTGACTTGGGTGCTGTTAAAGACATTCAGTTCTATAAGGGAAGCAGAGCATAAAAGTTCAGAAAATTTGCAGCCTGATAATGTGATAGAAAAGAAAATCCAAGCTAGCTATGGAGATTTGCATAAGTAATGAGGAGCCAAATGTTAATCCCCAAGACAATGGGGAAAATGTCTCCAGGGCATGTCAGAGGTCTTTACGGCAGCCCCTCTCACCACAGGCCCAGAGGCCTAGGAGGAAAAAGTGGTTCCATGGGCTGGGCCCAGGGTCTCCATGCTGTGTGCAGCCTAGGGACTTGGTGCCCTGCATCTCAGCCACTCCAGCTGGGACTGAAAGAGGACAACGTAGAGCTTGGGCCATAGTTTCAGAGGGCACAATCTCAGTCCTTGGCAACTTCCAGGTGGTGTTGCAGGTGTTGAGCCTGCAAGTGCAGAGAAGTCAAGAACTGAGGTTTGGGAACCTCTGCCTACATTTCAGAAGATGTATGGAAACACCTGGATACCCAGGCAGAAGTTTGCTGCAGGGGCAGGGTCCTCATGGAGAACTTCTGCTAGAGCAATGTAGAAGGGGAATGTGGGGTGGGACCCCCCACATAGAGTCCCTACTGGGACATTGCCTAGCAGAGCTGTGAGAAGAGGGTCAGACCCCAGAATGGTAGATCCACTGACAGCTTGCACCATGCACCAGGAAAAGCCGCAGATGCTCAACGCCAGCAAGTGAAGGCAGCCAGGAGGGGGACTGTACCCTGCAGAGCCACAGGGGTGGAGCTGCCTAAGACTATGGGAACCTACCTCTTGCATCAGCATGACCTGGATGCGAGACATGGAGTCAAAGGAGATCATTTTGGAGCTCTAATATTTGACTGCACTGCTGGATTTCAGACTTGCATGGGGCCTGTAGCCCCTTTGTTTTGGCCAATTTCTCCCATTTGAAATGGCTGTATTTACCCAATACCTGTATCCCCATTGTATCTAGGAAATAACTAACCTGCTTTTGATTTTACAGGCTCATAAGTGGAAGGGACTTGCCTTGTCTCAGATGAGATTTTGGACTGTGGACTACTGACTTAATGCTGAAATGAGTTAAGACTTGGGGGACTGTTGGGAAGGCATGTTTGGTTTTGAAATGTGAGTACAGAGATTTGGGAGGGGGCAGGTACAGAATGATATGGCTTGGCTGTGTCCCCACCCAAATCTCGTCTTGAATTCCCATGTGTTGTGGGAGGGACCCAGTGGGAGGTGGTTGAATCATGGGAGTGGGTCTTTCCTGTGCTATTCTTGTGATAGTGAATAAGTCTCATAAGATCTGATGATTTAAAAAGGGCCAACCTGACCAATATGGTGAAACCCCATCTCTACTAAAAATACAAAAATTAGCTGGGCTGTGGTGGCACGTGCCTATAATCCCAGCTACTCAGTAGGCTGAGGCGGGAGAATTGCTTGAACCCGGGAGGCAGAGGTTGCAGTGAGCTTAGACTGTGCCACTGCACTCCAGCCTGGGTGACAGCAGAGGGAGACACTGTCTCTAAATAAATAAATAAATAAACAAAATAAAGGGGAGTTTCCCTGCACAAGCACTCTTCTCTTGTCTGCTGCCATATGAGACGTGCCTTTCACCTTCTGCCATGATTGTGAGGCCTCCCCAGCCACATGGAACTGTGAGCCCAATAAACCTCTTTCTTT
>NW_012116265.1:24835460-24839900 GCF_000951035.1 Colobus angolensis palliatus
CTTGCTAGGCTTCTACGCTCCCCACCGTCTCACTGCCCAGTAATCACTCACTCCCAATGTTGCCAATGCAGAAGTGTTTTTGGGAGTGGCTGGAAAACCATGCCACCCTGTCAGCCTGCCAGCTACTCTACAGCACTAACATTGGCTGTTAGTACCCACTGGCATCGCTGTGGGCAGCACACTCAGCAGACACCCCGAAGGTATTCAGTGCTCCCTCTTGTGGGTGATGCATGGATTAGATTAATTTGGCTTCTAAGAGCAAGTATATTTTGGGAACGGTAAGAGGCAGATATGCTGAGTCTGGCCAGTAAGCGCATAGCCATTTATTGCTATGATCTCACACACTCTCCCAGAACATCTAAGGGAGAGCCAAGATGCTGGCCCCTCATCTAGAGCAGAAATAGCAATTCACTGGACTGGGTGCCAGAGTCTGGTCACCAGCGTTAGCTCCATCTTTACTCAATGAGAAGACTCTGGGCAAGTTACTTTAAAACACTCTTGTCTTCATATATCAAAAGGGAGCTAACCAGGCACAGTGGCTCACACCTGTAATCCCAGAGCTTTAGGAGGCTGAGGCGGGAGGATCAACTGAGCCCAGGAACTCGAGGTTGCATTGAGCTGTGATTACACTACCACACTCCAGCCTGGATGACAGAATGAGATCTCCAATCTCTTTTTTAAAGAAGAAGGGGGTGGCCAGGACATCTAACTCTCTGCATCATACTTTCTTGGAATTGTTTTTCCAGATTCAATAGCATGTTCTTTTCTGGCTTTGTTACTAAACTGAATTTGTGTCCGCACACCCTGCGGAGCAAAGCCAAACACTGCCGTGGGGATTGCGGTCAGAGAAAGTGAGGCATTTATTGCAGGGTGCCAAGGAAGGAGAATCTGGCAGCTCATGCTTCAGAACAGAACTTCCAGACAGCTTACAGGCAAGACTTTCTAACGGCAGAGGTTACAAGCAAAGTCATAAACCATAAATTAATCCATGGAGGCTATACATTGGTTTGACCTAAAAAGGTGGACATCTCAAGGTGGATGGGGCACACGTCACAGGTGAATTCACGAAGATTTTCTGATTTTCGTTTGGTAAAGGAGGCAAAACTTTGTCTAAAAATTGGTATTCGCAGAAAAGGATGTTAGCTCTGGCCCATGAGCGTGAACAGGTGGTCAGAGTTCAGTCCTTATGTCCCCCTGTCTGAGGTCTATGTGCCAGCAGATCATTTGGTGTGGTTCTGGGTTTGTTAAAAGCAACTCAGGAAATTACGGTAAGGTATTATCTTTAGTTTCTAAAGGGAACCAAACTTTCTGAGACTCTAACTTCCTTGGTTATTGTTTTAGGCTACTTTTGCCTTCTTTCTTATGAAGTTGCTCACCTACTTCTCAGGGCTAGCTAGATGCCTGGAATTTCCCTTGAAATAACTCAGATTTTCCTTTATTTCCATGCTGAGTGGGTGGGGAGGGTGCCTGGCCGGCTCCTAAGAGGAGTCCCTGCTCCTCTCAGTTTCTCAGGTACTGAGCGGGGCGAAGACAGGGACAGAGGAAAATACAACATAGGTTCTACTGTTGTTCCCCCCCTCTGCCCCTAGCCTAGTGAACACCCAATTCAGATGGGGGCTGGAGGGCTGGAAGGAATCAAGAGGTCAGGAGTGGAAGCTTCGGTGAGACAGTAGTTGAAGTATCTGAAGATGGTTATCAAATTCTGCCCTCAAGAGCATTCCAGACATAGGCAAGCAATCCAGTTCCTTCTAGCTTCCTCGAAGGCCCCAATCTCCCTCTCGATCCCCTTCTCCACTGGGCTCCCTCCTCTGATGGCTCATGAATTTGTCAGGATCCCTCCGTTCTGGTAGCAACCAGAGTGGGACACAAACTTTTACTCACATTCCTATCCAAATATTACAAAATTGGGCAGTGGCTAACATCGTAACAAAAATCAGTGGCTGAGCCAGTAATAGGATCTGGGTTTTCTGATTCCTAAATCAGCTCCTTGCTGTGGTTGGTCAGTACTGAGTTAGTAACCTGAACCCAGTTAATTTCCCACCTGTACACTCAGTTCCATGCCCTGACACTGCTAACTCCCAAGCAACCCTCACCAAGTGTGAGGCAGAGGTGGAGCTACCCACACACAGAGTCAGCGGCTGGTCCTGCCAGGGATCAGGGCTGCAGCTGGGGCGCGGGAAGGGAGGGCTGGTGGGAGGGTGAGGTGGGGATACGTTCTGAGAAACATGTCCTTAGGCAATTTTGTCCTTGTTTGGACACCACAGAGCAGTGATCCCCAACTTTTTTGGCACCAGGAACCAGTTTCATGGAAGACAATTTTTATCACACACAGGGGTTCAGGGGGAGATGGTTTCAGGATGATTGATTTAAGTGCAATACATTTATTGTGCACTTTATTTATATTAGTACATTGTAATATATAATGAAATAATTATACAACTTACCGTAATGTAGAATCAGTGGGAGCCCTGAGCTTGTTTTCCTGCAACTAAACAGTCTCATCTAGAGGTGATGGGCGACAGTGACGGATCATCAGGCATTAGATTCTCATAAGGAGCGTGCAACCTGGATCCCTCGTGTGTGCGGTTCACGGTAGGGTTCATGCTCCCATGAGAATCTAATGCTGCCGCTGATCTGACTGGAGGCAGAACTCAGGCAGGGATGCTTCTTCGCCTGCCGCTCACCTCCTGCCGTGTGGCCCAGTTCCTCACAGGCCAAGGACCAGTGCTGGTCTGTGGCCCGGGGTTGGGGACCCCCGCCACAGAGTGCACTTACACAAACCTAGACGGCATAGCCTACCGCACACCTAGCTGTATGGTACAGCCTTTTGCTCTTAGGCTACAAACCTATGCAGCACATTACTGTTCTGAACACTGTAGCCAGTTGCAATGCAATGGTAAGTATTTGTGTGTCTAACCATAGAAAAACGTAGAGTAAAAATACAGGATTATAATCTTATAGGACCACCGTTATAAATGTGGTCCGTCAGTGGCCAAAACATTGCACTGTGGTGGCATGGCTGCTTTATAAAGCACATTACACTGTGATCAACGTTACAGAAAAAGAAACAGAGCAGCGTACGGAACATGGGGGTGGGGACAGATTACAGTTTTAACTCACGTGGTCCTGGTAAGCCTAATGGAAGGAGACATTGCATCCAGAGTTGAAGGAGGGGGAAGAGCATTCCAGACACAAGGACAAAGACTCAAGGTTGCTTACTTCTTACATTATAAACAGTTTACCAGAGGATGCAGCTCTAGCTCTGAAGAATTAAAGACAGACATACACACATGTGTAGGCTGGTGGGAGGTGGGTGTTTGATTCCCTAGGTTGCTGCTTGAAGGGCTGTGGTGTTGGGTGTGCCGCCTGTATGTGGTTCTCTCTGGCTGTGGGTGAGTGACCGAGTGGGCAAGTGACCATCGCTGTGTGTGGTGATTGTTGTGATGGTGTGTGGTGTTGGGTTCTGACTCAGTGTGGGTCGTTGAGTGTGTGGCTGGGACCATTTAGAAGCGGATACACACTTGTCTGTGACTGTGTAAAAGTGTGTGAAACATTTTCTCACCATTTCCATGGAGCAACCATTTTATCAGGTTTGGAAGGAACATTAATTGGAAGCCTAAGAGTTTATCTGGTAATTAATTTTAAACATTATATCTGTGGTAAAATAAATGTGGATTATGAAGGAGAAGACAAAGTCAGCAAAAGTGAGATGTCAAGGAGCTTCTGGTGTAGGGGTTGACATCTCTCGGCCAAATACTAGACCACCACGGGTGGTGGTTCATTCTCCTTTGCTTTTAGGCACCTTTGGCGTGGGAAAGTGTGGGGAGTCCAGGACCTGACACATCCTGAGACAGTGTGATTCTGAATGACTGGGACTCCGAGGTCCTGGATGCTGGTCAGCCCCTGCGATGCCCAGTCCTGAACGCGAAAACCGTCCCTATTCAAGGTGGTACAGTTTGTCCTTGGGCCAGGTCTAGACTCCAGAGCTACTCTCTCTTGGTTTGATCCAGTTTCTCTCAGACCTTGTGACCCCTATAGTGTAGTTAAGAGTGTGGACTCCGGAGCCAGAATGCCTGAGCTCCAGCTTCAGAGATGTGCCTTGGTTTCCACATTTGAAAGTGGGGATGAGCCAGGCATGGTGGCTCATGCCTGTGATCCCAGCTCTTTGGGAGGCCAAGATGGGAGGATCCCTTGAGCCCAGGAGTTTGAGATCAGCCTAGGCAACATAGGGAGACCCTATCTTTACAAAAATAAAAATTTAAAAATTAGTCGGGAGTGGTGGCATGTGCCTGTGGTCCCAGCTACTCAGGAGGCTGAGGTGGGAAGATTGCTTGAGCCCAGAGTAGAGGCTGCCGTGAGCCATGATCACACCATTGCATTCCCAGCCTGGGCAACAGAGCAAGACCCTGTCTCAAAAAAAAAGAAAAAAGAAAAAAGGAG
>NW_012116265.1:24841496-24843652 GCF_000951035.1 Colobus angolensis palliatus
GAAAGAGAGCAAGAAACAACTTAAGCAAGAATGGTTGAATGTTTAGCTTGTGAGCCTGTGAGTTCAAGGAGACAATTGTAAATGTATCCAACCTGACCTTATTCATGGTCAGGACAGTGTTGTGAGTTCAAGAATAGAGAGTAGCTGGCAAAAATAATGATCTTTTCTGTGTTCTTTGATCCTAGGAAGGGGTGAGGGACTCTAGTTTCCCTCTAACATTCCCCTCTCTCTCTCTGTGTGTGTGTACATGTGTGAGTGTTTGCTTATGTAAGAAAGGAAGGAAGAGGATGGAGCTGGTGCAAAGCCAGCCTTCTCTCAGGGTATCTTTCTTCCATACCATCTCTACTTCCTCAGAATCCTTGATCTGCCAAAGAGAAATTTGGAGTATGATGAAATGGTCATTTCACTTCTATGTGTTTGAATGCAAACATGCACATTTTGAATGTAAAATAAAAGTTCTCTTCCTAAGTTGAAAAAAAAATCCATTTAACAAATTACTTTAAAAAAAAAAACAACCCTAATTCCATAGAAATAAATGGTAATTGTCAGGTGGGGCACAATGGCTCATGCCTGTAATCTGAGAAGTTTGGGAAGCCGAGGCAGGAGGATGGCTTGAGATCAGGAGTTTGAGACCAACCTGGGCAACATAGTGAGACTCCATAGTTACAAAAAATTAAAAACTTAGCCGGGCATGGTGGCATGTGCCTGTAGTCCTGGCTGCTAAGAAGGATGAGGTGGGAGGATCGCTTGAGCCCAGGAGTTTGAGGCTGCAGTGAGCTATGGGCTTATGATTGCACCACTGCTCCTCCTGGGTGACAAAGCAAGAACCAGAAAGAAAATAAAGAAAGAAGGAGGCCAGGTGCGGTGGCTGACAACTGTTATCAGGTGGGCAGATCACGAGGTCAGGAGATAGAGACCATCCTGGCTAACAACGAGAAACCCCGTCTCTACCAAAAATACAAAAAAAATTAGCCAGGTGTGGTGGTGGGCGCTTGTAGTCCCAGCTACTCGGGAGGCTGAGGCAGGATAATGGCGTCAACCCAGGAGGCAGAGCTTGCAGTGAGCTGAGATCGCACCACTGCACTCCAGCCTGGGCAGCGACAGAGTGAGACTCCATCTCAAAAAAAAAAAAAAAGAAAGAAAGAAAGAAAAAAGGAAATACATGGTGATTGTCGACAAATGTGAAAGCACTTATAATAAAAAGAATAAATCAAACATTATTCACAATCCCACAATCCAGAGATAATTACAGTTGAAATTTGAGGGTATAATTTTCTGAACTAGTTGTATTCATTTATCTTTGCCCTTCTTTTTCACTATCCTTATATTACACTTTTTGAAAGGAGTATCTGCCACATGCAGTCTGGTAAACTGCTTTTCATACCTGAAATTAATCATGAACATATTTGTAATTACATTTTTGATTACATAGTATTCCATTGTATTGCTTTTCCATAATTTAATCAGTCTGGTATTGTTTAACTCAGGGCTCTGAACACTGGATAAAACCATGGTCCTATCCATGAACTATCTCCCTTGTCTTAACTAACTCCACAAGTCCTCCCAGAACATGTGGACGCCTGACCTCTTCATGAATAACTGTGTTTATTTCTTGGCCTATTGACATTCAAGAATGTGGCCTTTATTTCTGTAAGGAGTGGGGTTGATCGAAACCAGCACAGAAGGCTATGTATCAAGATGAGATATTGGAGAACTACAGGAATTCGGCTCACTGGATAGACATAGTTCCACCATGGTTGAAGATGTAACTCCTGTTCAGAAATCATTTATTAGTGGTGAAATTCCAAGGAGCTTCTGAGGTACCTCCTGTTCACAAATAGTTGAGATTTGAGGGCTGATAATAAGTAGCTCTACCGACCCTCACCTGAAACTCCACCTCCCCCAACCCCCACCTCTTTTTGAGACAGAGTCTGGCTCTGTCACTCAGGCTGGAGTGCAGTGGCACAATCTCAGCTCACTGCAAACTCTGCCTCCTGAAGCCGTCTTCCCAACTCAGCCTCCTGAGTAGCTGGGACTACAGGCACGTGCCCCCGTGCCTGGCTTTCTTTCTTTTCTCTCCTTTCTTTCCTTCCCTTTCCTTCCTTTCTTTCCTTCCTTTCTTTTCTTTCTTTCCTTTCTTTTCTTTTTCTTTCTTT
>NW_012116265.1:24844538-24845473 GCF_000951035.1 Colobus angolensis palliatus
CTCCCCTCCCCTTCCCTTTCTTTCTTCCTTCTTTCTTTTTTCTTTCTTTCCTTCTTAACAGAGTCTCGCTGTGTTGCCCAGGCAGGTCTCCACCTCCTAACTTCAAGTGGTCTTCTTGCCTCAGCCTCCCAAAATGCTGGGATTACAGGCATGAGCCACCACACGGGGCCTTATCTTCCCCTTTCACCAGATTGACTATCCCACCTACATTTCTGGCTGTGCAGTGATTGCTCTAAGGGGCAGTGTTTGAACCCTTAAACCAAGTCTTTCATTTCCTCCTGGAGGAGTTTGTATGTCTGTCATTTATGAGTAATATATTGGTATATAAGAAACAGCCCTGGGTGATAGGAAGTGAAGTGACATTTTGGTGCTGGGGGATAGAACCATGTTAGGAGGAGGCTTTGCATGAGAAATCCTGCTTTCCCTGAGGAGTTACTGCCTTGCTCTCAAAGAGGGTAATTAACAATGTCCAGGGGCCAGAAAGTTAGAGGGAAATGACGCCTAGAAAAGACCTTTTGAGTTGGAAACAGGAATCTTAAGTTTCAGTAGAGTTGGATGAACTCGGTTTAATGAGGGCTTAAGTAGAAAGATTTCCTTCTCTGAGATATGAAAAAATTGTATGAATAAAAAATATGGGACATGGCAGCATGGCTCATGCCTGTAATCCCAGCACTTTTGGAGGCCAGAGCAGAACTGCTCGAGCCAAGGGGTTCAAGACTAGCCCAGGCAACATAGCGAGACCTCATCTCTGCATATGAAAAATAAAATAAAATGATTAGCTGAGCGTGGTTGTGTGCGCCTGGAGTCCTGACTACAGGCCGAGGCTGAGGCGCGGGAGGGTTGCTCGAGCCCAGGAGTTCCAGGTTCCAGTGAGCTGTGATCCTACCACTGCAACCCAGCCTGGGCGACCCTGTCTCTAAAAAAAAAAAAAAAAA
>NW_012116265.1:24845523-24846271 GCF_000951035.1 Colobus angolensis palliatus
CGGGAGGCTGAGGCAGGAGAATGGCGTAAACCCGGGAGGCGGAGCTTGCAGTGAGCTGAGATCCGGCCACTGCACTCCAGCACGGGCGACAGAGCAAGACTCCGACTCAAAAAAAAAAAAAAAAATACATTTCTAGGCATGTAATTGCTTATAATCAATTCCAAAGGTGGGAGACCTGGGATAAAAAGCATAAATATATTCAAACTCTTGATATGCCCTTTAGAAATGTGGTATCACTTTATACTGACTTCCATTTTATCCATTTTTTTCTTTTACCATTTCACTATTTTGTCTAGCTACCATTTACTGCATATATGGTATAAACCTAGCATTTAATCTGATTGCTTTTCTTAATATTTCCAACGTTTACCATTGTGTTTTTCTATGCTGTGGCTTTTACTTTTTTCCTTAAGTCATCTTTAGCCATATTTTAGATTCCTAAATAATTCCGCTTGTTACTGCTGGGCTCTTTCATTCCACTATCTCTGTGTCAGTGCTTGCATTGAGACTTTGTCAGTTTAATTAGGCCCTCCACGTGTCTTCCTTTTCAACTATTCTTTCCTCACTCCATTCCAGCTGCATTTGTCATTTTGCTTTTTCTTGAACAAGCCAAGTAAACTCTAATGTTAGGACCTGTGTTCTAGCTATTTGCTGTTCCTGGAATATTCTCCTCCCAGGTATCTGCTTGGCTCACCTAGGTACTCACTTCTTCCAAGTCTTGGTTCAGGTTTCACTTTTTTTTTTTTTT
>NW_012116265.1:24847911-24867001 GCF_000951035.1 Colobus angolensis palliatus
TTTTAATATTAGTGACTTTTTTTTTTTGAGACAGAGTCTTGCTTACTTCTGTTGCCCAGGCTGGAGTGCAGTGGTGCGATCACAGTTCATTGCAGCCTCGACTTCCTGGGGTCCAGTAATCCTCCCACCTCAGCTTCCCAAGTAGTTGGGACCACAGGTGCGCATCACCACAACCAGCTAATTAAAAAAATTTTTTTTTGTAGAGATAGGGGTCTCACTATGTTGCCCAGGCTGGTCGCAAACTCCTGAGCTCAAGCAATCCTCCCACCTCAGCCGCTCAAAGTGCTGGGATTACAGGCGTGAACCATCACAACTGGTGACATTGATTTTTAAAGACTTTTTATTGAGCTATTACATAAGGTAAAAAGCACAAATCATGTGCACTACTTTTTCACCTGCTATAACCCTGTAACCAGCACCCAGATTAAAAAACAGATAATGTGAGCAGGAAAAAAATAAAAGAAAAATGACACCAAACAGAAAAGGATTTGTGGCTATTTTGGCTAAGCCCAGGTGTGTATTGCAGGTGCGTGTGTATTCTGATCTCAGGGAAGCCTCCCGAGTAGCTGGGATTTACACGTACCCCCTATCACACCTGGCTAATTTCTGTATTTTTAGTAGAGATGGGGTTTCACCATGCTGGTCAGGGTGGTCTCAAACTCCTGACTTCAGGTGATCTGCCCACTTCGGCCTCCCAAAGTGGTGGGATTACAGGCGTGAGCCACCACACCTGCCCTGAGCACAATCTTGGTAACTAGCTATATAGGTGATACATATAGGAAACCAGCACAAAGTGGACCAGTATTAAATGAAATCTAATGACTAAACATAAGTCCACAGAGGGAGAAAAACATTCATCAAATTCACAAGTCACACTTCTAATCAAATCTCTTTGATTTCCAGGGTCAGTTGTTCATAGCATCTACCTACTCATATAACAACTCTGCCCTTTGAAATGAATCCACTGTGGTTTGGATCTGTTGCCTGTTTCTCTTTTCTGAGAGTAGAGAGAGCTACCTTCATAAATAATATTTGCTAACAACAGCAAGGCAAAAAAAATTATCAATGCATTTGTGTCTTTCAGGGCAGACTGGTCTATCAAGTCCTTAATTTCCCCTCTCTCCTTTCTCCCTCCCTTCCCTAAAGGATATGCCTGTGGTAGGCACATCTTTCTACCGCCCATCACAACCTTTCATTCCCTTTTCTGATGTTCAACTATAGGTCAATTCTGGTCATCAAACAAACTGCCAACAGGATAAGTAATGAGCCACTCAGATTAACGTATGCACTAATAAAAATTTAATATCAGAAAACAGCATTTTTTTTTAACCATTCACAATTAAAGTGGAAAGAGACAAAATCATAAGGCAGCCATCCATGGAATGATTTCATGTTTACAAGGGATCCAGAAAAAGGGACATTTAAAATCGCTGTTCCAGCTACTGAACCTGGGGAACTGAAGTCTTATCCCATGAGACTTCAAACTTGCTGGAAGATGCCACAAGAAAAAAAGATCAAAGCCAGTCTCCTTGTGTTAAGCCACTGGGTTAGGCTGAGTATATCTAGAGAATTCCTAAATGGTTGTCTAGTTCTTTCCCACAAGTCACACATTTCCTTCAGGTCTCCTGAGGTGAATCTAGATGTCTCAGGTACAAAGAGGTTATATCACTGGTTTTAATTTCACAGCATCTCCAACAGCGCACTTTGGGTGATGTGGACCATTCTGTATTGAAATTTTCTAATGCAAGGAAGGTTCCTCTGTTGAACAACTACAGAGGATTTTCACTTAACATTGCAGTTCTGGATGAATCTGGTCATTATTCTCAGTCTCCCAAGGGGCTCAGGGGCCCACAAGGCAGGAAGGTTCTTTGGGGGTCTGTGCTGCTGTCATACAGTTCCCGTGTTCAGTCCCTAGCTACCATGTGTTTCAGGGGCTTAATACACTCCGATGCTGGTGTGTCCTCTTACTTCTAATCCTTGAAAAAGAGAAAAACCAGGCAGTGACACTTAGAAGTAGGCTGGTAAAAAACACATTTTCTCCTTTCTGCAAAGAAAGGACAACTCAAAACAGCCACTCCCTTTCTTTTCTCTAGTGATTCAAAATACCAGAACAGGGCTCACTCGGCTGTTCTGAATTGGGAAAGAAAGAGGTGAAAGGGGGGAGAAAGAGAAAACACATAGCCTCTGTAGGTAGTACTGTTTCCAACTATCTACGTTCCAGTGCAGAATCTTTGCTTAAAAAAAAAAATGTTGGCAACAGTGCGCACAGGAAAACTGAATCAAACCTGGAACATCACTGCTTTCGTGAAATGAGAACTGACAAGCAATTAACTGGAGAATAAGTGAGGGGAATGGAGCAGTAGTATTCTTTAACTTAATCTGCCATTTAAGAGTACTTGGAATCTGAAGAAAGTCTATCTCTACCAAGGAAAGGGAGTCAAATTGCAATTAAGATTAACTTTGGTTATATGGAAGGAAGAATCATGCTTTTCATCATCAATTGCATCTCTTTGGTAGCCAATAATTCCACCTGTAATCACAGCAGCAACTTAAGTATTGCCAATGTTTTCAAATGTGTTACAGCATTAAGGCATCCACATCTAAAGAGGCAGTTTTAAACAAGAGGAAAATGGAACTGAAATGTGCCAAGAAGTGAACATGGACACGGCCTCTCCTGGAACACTGCCCACCACATCAGCAAGCTCTTCCTCCAGTGAAGAAGGCCTGTGCCATGCTGCTTGGTTCCCTGCTGCCTGAAGATGCATTTGAGCCCTATGAGATTAGTATGGCTATTTCTGCCTGCTGACCAGGAGAGAAATGAGTAGTTCTCGAGGCAGCAGCTGTAAAATCTGGGAAAGCCCATACATAGCTTCTGAGAGCTAAGAGGACCCTGAAAGGTTTGCTTGTTAATAGTGAGGTCCAGAGGGGAAGGCAAATTTGGAAGTCAGATGGTTCAATCCTTGCCAGAGGTCAAGGCTCCATCCAGCAAGATATACTAGCCAAACTTTTAAGTATGATGGCAAGGCACTGCTGAAAGAGGCTTTGGCCAGTAGAACAAATTACTGACCATTGCACACAACAATATGATAGAAAGCACTACTGTCCAAACCAAACCAGACACTACAATCTGCTATTTATTTGACAAAGTCAGTCTCCAGAGAGAATCTAGGCAACCACATAGTTCTGAAGGACCAGATGAAACCTCAAGTCTCTCACAAGTCATCTGTTAACATCCAATCAAGGAAGTCATCTGGACTTTCCATACTATACCTTCTCTTCGTGGTAAAATTGTATGCAATTGTTGCCAGTGACTACATATAACTGTATCCTATTTGTGCTACTTTCCTCACTGTGGCCAGCAGAGGGCTCACAAGCTTTATTTCCACAGCTGCTGATCCAGGGACAAATTCATGAAGGAAATAAATCATGGGCATGCTGGCTTATGCGTCATACAAAACGTTTTTACAAACTACTACGTCCACTGCCCTGAAGAAACTAGTCTTGGTTCCCCCTTAGTGTAATGTGTTTTGAAATGGTACAGAAAGTAAAAATAAATTAATAATATAATATCATACACTTATTTAACAAGACAGGGTTTACACAAATTTTGGCAAATATGAAAAAAAATTATCCTAGTTTGTTAAACACTTTTGCTATCTCAATTGTTTAAATTACCAGAATATTAGTGATTGTGTCAATTCACACAAGAGGAGGTGGTATTTGAAGGGCTTAACAAAGTGGCATTTGACACAAAGGTAACTTCTTTGAAGGGGATAAAGAATAAAGATATTATTATCTTCATTATAACAGTTCGAGAAGTGGTTGTCCTCACACAAATATTAACACCAGCAGTAAGCAGCAAATTGTGGGGAGGAAAGGCTAGAGAGAAAAGTTAGGAGAAAAGCATGGAAAAGACGAAGAGACAAGAGACATGATTCCAATGAGCTTTAAATCAATAGGCAAACACTTCTCATTTATGATCCATCTTGCTACAGGTGGTTATGTGAGAAGACACAGTGTCCCCTAACCTGAACTAGTATTTAGGTTCCTAGAGGGACTGCTGATCTGCTAAGAGTAATACCAAAAAAAAAAAAAAAAAAAGGACAAACATACATTTTGGTAGTCTTTTAAAAAAGGCTACTACAAAGATATCAATAACCATCCAAAAATCACTTAAAATTTAATATCCCTTAATTTCCAAAGATACTTTGTGATCTGACTGTTCTTGAAGGAAAGCCTAGAACTGAAGCTACTAGAACTTGGCTCCTCTCTAAGAATGTGAAGACAGGTATTCTGCAAAGGAGAACTTGAAAAGGAATGCTACAAAATACCAGTCACCTCTTTAGAAGCTACTTCCACCTCTCCGGCTCCATTTGATGGAATGGCAGGCTGGATTCAGAGAGGCACGTGCCAAAGGAGCTGTTTAAGTCCCTCTAGACATCCCCTTTCATTTTTTTTTTTTTTTGAGACGGAGTCTTGCTCTGTCCCCCAGGCTGGAGTGCAGTGGCGCGATCTCAGCTCACTGCAACCTCTGCCTCCCAGGCTCAAGTAATTCTCTTGCCTCAGCCACCTGAGTAGCTGGCATTACAGGTGTGCACCACCACTCCTGGCCAATTTTTGTATTTTTAGTAGAGACAGAGATTTGCCCATGTTGGCCAAGCTGGTCTTGAACTCCTGGCCTCAAGTGATCCACCCACCTCGGCCTCCCAAAGTGCTGGGATTACAGGCATGAACCACCACACCCGGTCAGGTTTCACCTTAAAAGTGTCCAGCTCTGACCATCTGTGTAGTAAAGAATTAGGCAGCCTTTGTCTTTGGTTTCTGGGAAGTAACCTCTAATCCTTTGGAATTTCCTGAGTGACAGGAGTATTCATTATTCATGGTGGACCCCTGGGATCCCACTTGATAGTTTCTGCTAACACAGTGACGCATGGAGGACCCCTGGATAGTTTATGTTTGCAAGAGACTCAGGCTGGGAGCTGGCCACACGGAAAAGCCAACCATGTAGTTAGAGTTGGGGCTTTTGAGTCATGTGATACCAGTCCAACTTCCAGGAAGGAAAAGGGGGCTAGAGGGTGAGTTCAACCACATAGCCAGTGATTCAATCATGCCTAAATAACGAAGCCTCAATAAAAACTCTTGATACCAAAGCTCAGGAGACGTCCCTGGTCAGAGTATTGCCATGCTTTGACCCTGGGAGGGCAACGTGTCCCTGAGAATGAGGGAAGCTTCACATTTGGAACCCTCCCAGACTTTGCCCCAGGTACCTCTTCTTTTGTTTCTGGTTTGTCCTTTTTGCTATAATAGAACTGCAATCATAACATAGCTTTTTCTGGAGTTCTGTGAGTTGTTCTAGCAAATTACTGAGCAGAGAGTGGCTGTGGGAAACTCCAAATTTGCAGCCAGCTAGTCAGAAGTAAGGATGGCCTGGGGACTCCGGAACTTGCTGCTGGTGTCTGAGGGCAGTTTTGTGGAGGAATGTGCCCTTAATGTTGAGTTTCCATTTGTTAAGTGTACAATTCAAGAGTTTTTGGTAGGTTGACAGAACTGTGCAGCTGTCATCCTCAACATGTTTTTTGAACTTTCAAATTTCTGATCTGGTTCAATCAAAAAGGAACCTCCAATCCAGGTTCATGCACTGGATTTGATTATTTCATCTCTTTAGACTCTCTTAATTTAGAACATAATTTTTTTTTTTTCTTTTTTTTGAGACGGAGTCTTGCTCTGTCGCCTAGGCTGGAGTGCAGTGGCCGGATCTCAGCTCACTGCAAGCTCCGCCTCTCGGGTTTATGCCATTCTCCTGCCTCAGCCTCCCGCGTAGCTGGGACTACAGGCGCCCGCCACGTCGCCCGGCTAGTTTTTGTATTTTTTTAGTAGAGACGGGGTTTCACCGTGTTAGCCAGGATGGTCTCGATCTCCTGACCTTGTGATCCGCCCGTCTCGGCCTCCCAAAGTGCTGGGATTACAGGCTTGAGCCACCGCGCCCGGCCCCTTTCAATTGATATCTCTTTTGAGTATAAAGTGAGCTTTCAATGTATCTTGCTATAATTTTCCTGACCCTAATCCCAAATTAACTATAATCACCTTTAGCATCTAAGTGAGTGGGTGCTATGACCTTCCATCAAGGCATGTGGCATAGATGCTAAAGCACCAGTCTTACATGGTGGGAACCATGTTAAAAATCAATGAATAAAGTGGCAGAGCCTCTAAACTAAGAAGACAGAGACATAGCTAAATTACAGAACACTGTATTTTCATAATTACTGTTTCATTGTGAGTATGAAGTTCTCCTCTTTTCTTTAAAACTAAATTCTATCTTCCCTGAGAATAGGGTTAAGAGAAACATTAAAACTCAAAATGTTAGGGGCCTTTTAAAAGATAACACAATGGGATGTCTATAGCTAACTGCAATGTGTTTCTACTCCAAAAGCTTTTCCATTACTCAGGTTTTAACCTCACCTCCCTCTGGACTCTAGGAATACATGTGGAGATGCGCAAGGCGAGACAAGAGACTGAGGAAGTGAGTAGCTGTCACGTGCCGGCTGTTCTCACTGGATGGCAAACGGCCCTGGACCGAGGCTGGACCTTGAACATTTAATGCTGGTGTCCTACTGACAGGATGAGGGGGATGAGGCAACCCAGAACCAGGGCTGCCACCTCCAGGCGGCTGAGGCCTCTCCCTCCCGTGGCATCAGGTTTGTGGCTGTGCCCTATTCCGCCCACCTCAGGGAGGACATGTACTGTGGCAACGTAAAGAAATGTCCCAGCAGAGAAAAGCATGGCCATTCCCGTGGCGTTCACCTCGGAAAGGGCTTCTTTACTGCTCTGTGAATTAGAAGAGAGAAAGAGGAAAAACTAAGTCAAGTAAAATTCAGGGTCAGGAAGAAGTCCCAATTAAAAAGCACTCACTATTCTTAACTGGTGCTGTCTAGGACACTGGGGACATCTAGAGAACAGAGCAATTTTAAGCTCTTCATGGGAAGCTTCCAAATAAGGGTTTAAGAATATCAGTGACGTACGCATTGATTTTTTAAAAAATGTATTGTAAATCAACATTCATAATTATATATATTTATAGGGTATAAAGTGACATTACAATTCATGAATAAAATGTGGAATAATTAAATAAAACTAACATCTGTCATCTCAAATATTTATCATTTTTTGTGGTGAGAACATCTGCAATTTACTCTTAGCAATTTTGAAATGTACCACACACTATTATTAACTATATTCACCACAGTTCCATCATTCTGTCCATCCATTCATCGACTGTATCTGTCTTTAGAGATGAGGTCTTGCTATGTTGCCCAGGCTGGAGTTGAGTGGCTATTCACAGGCACAATCATAACACATTACAGCCTGCAGCTCCCAGGCTCAAGCAATCCTCCTGTCTCAGCTTCCCAAGTAGGTGAGACTACAGATGTGTGCCACTGCTCCTGGCTCACGACTGCTTTATAAAACGAACTTTAAGTGCTGGTTCAACAGGTTTGGCTTGTATTATTCTTGAGATAGAATCGACAACATATTATTGCAGATATTAAATTTCAGATATGAATGTATTTATTCTACTAATATTTAACAAGCATCATCTATGTACCAGGCTTTGCACCAGGTGCTTGAGATACAGTGGTAATCAAGATGCAGTAGTTGCCCTCATAGAGCTTAGAAATATCTCATAAGTGGCCAGGCACAGTGGCTCATGCCTGTAATCCCAGCACTTTGGGAGGCCAAGGTGGGCAGATCATGAGGTCAGGAGTTCGAGACCAGCCTGGACAACATGGTGAAACCCCCGCCTCTACTAAAAATACAAAAATTAGCTGGGTGTGGTGGCAGGCACCTGTAATCCCAGCTACTCGGGAAGCTGGGGCAGGAGAATCGTCTAAACTTGGGAGGCAGAGGTTGCAGTGAGTCAAGATCAAGATCATACCACTGCACTCCAGCCTGGGCATGACTCCATCTCAAAAAAAAAAAAAAAATACACACACACACACACACACACACACACACATATATATATATGTATATCTCATAAGCTAATCTTTATAAAACTAATTTCAACCTTTTCTATTAAAAAAGTAGACTTATAAACTAAGACAATTAATTAAAATTTTAAGAAAAGGACACGCCATAGATGCAGCAAGTAACTCCATGTCTCTAGAATTATCAGTATCTTCCTGTCAAAAGTTAAAAAAACTGACATTGATTATTGAAGTAATTGAGTAATCTGTTAAAGGGAACAACATAGTGCTCACTGAAAGAAGAGAAGGCTCTTCAGGTAAATGGAAAGGGTTTGTTTTTGTTGTTGTTGTTGTTTTTGAGACGGAGTCTTGCTCTGTCGCCCAGGCTGGAGTGCAGTGGCGCGATCTCAGCTCACTGCAAGCTCTGCCTCCCGGGTTCATGCCACTCTCCTGCCTCAGCCTCCCAAGTAGCTGGGACTATAGGCGCCCGCCACCACACCTGGCTCATTTTTTGTATTTTTAGTAGAGACGGGGTAGCCAGGATAGTCTCGATCTCCTGACCTCGTGATCCACCCGCCTCGGCCTCCCAAAGCACCAGGATTAGAGGCATGAGCCACCGCGCCCAGTGGAAAGGGTTTTTATAACACACTGTTAGCAACTAAGATCAACAAACCCTTGCTTAACAGGAACTTAGCCATTTTTTATCTCATTTTTCACATGTTCCTATTAATATGGGTTTTACTGCCAAATACTGAATTGACTGACACTCAGAAGAATCAACGACCTTTAGAGAGGGTGTTGGGGAAAGCAGTTCCCATCAACTAGCCCTGAGTCAGCTTGTTTCTAAGATTTTCCTCCAGTTGCTTGCCAGTTGACATTTGGGCAAAATGTGGAGGGTTGTTGCTAAGAACTACAGCCCAGACAGGATTATAAAGCATGGAAAGGTCCAGCTTGGAGACGGAAGAGCACATGTTCCCTCAGGTATGAAGCTATGTTCAGTACAAAGTATTCAATTGAAAGTACTGTACAGTTGCTATCTGGGGACATGAGAGCTGGGAGAAGAGGAACATGTGAAAAATGAGACCAAGAATGGCTAAGTTCCTGTTAAGCAAGGGTTTGTTGATCTTGGTTGCTAACAGTGTGTTATAAAAACCCTTTCCATTTACCTGAAGAGCCTTTTCTTCTTTCAGTGAGCAGTATGTTGTTCCCTTTAACAGATTACTCTATCACTTCAGTAATCAATGTCAGTTTTTTAAACTTTTGACAGCAATCTCTGCCCAGCTGCTGCTCTTCTCAAAGCTGCTACAGTGCTTGTTACTCATGTTTCATGTGTCTACCTCACATTAAATATGGACAGATTTAACTTATTAGATATCTGTCAAATGAAACTAGCATGGCTGGTTAAGTTATACTATTTTAAATATTGAAGGACTATCATATTTATGCAAATATTCTTGGAATTGATTAACAGGGAAGAAGTTTTCAAACCAAATGAATAAGAAAATGCTAAATTTACAAAGAGAACAAATTGGAATTAAGATATTTACCCTGTACAGTTTTTACTCCTAATTCTATCTTTAGTTTGAGAGAGTAATGTATTGGAAAAATTCAATCTAAGAAACCATAAGTTCTAAGACATCACAAGACACTTGTTTAGATAGCTGGGAATAGATTAGCTTACCTTACTCAGTCCTAAGTATGTCACCATGGACATAACTGGCGCGGCCAGTGAAAAGACCAGCAAGTGCTTTCTGATTCGATTCCGCTCTAAGCCAGCATGCATCAAGAAGGAAACCAGTCCAAAAGCAGCTGGTGCCTGGAAATAAAAAATCATCTCTTATTATCACTCTAGAAGTATGGATTGCTTCTATATCAAGAAATATATGCCATTTGACTATGAGTTCTCATACAAAGAAAAACTCACAAAAGGCCAGGCACAGTGGCTCACGCCTGTAATCCTAGCACCTTGGGAGGTCGAGGTGGGCAGATCACCTAAGGTCAGGAGATCGAGACCAGCCTAGCCAACATGGTGAAACCCCGCTTCTACTAAAAATACCAAAATGTGTGATGGTGGACACCTGTAATCCCAGCTACTTGGAAGGCTGAGACAGGAGAATCACTTGAACCCAAGAGGCAGAGGATGCAGTGAGCCGAGATCATGCCATTGCACTCCAGCCTGGGCGACAAGAGCAAAACTCCATCGCAAAAACAAAAAACAAAAAAACCCACAAAAAAAAACAAAAAACAAAACCAGGCAGAGTACCAACGCTGAGCTATGCCTCTTAGGAATTAATGTTCTAAGCCAACAAAATATCCTATTTGTGTGTTTCTTGGATAGTAAAAAAGAGAAACAGTCAAGAAAAGAAAAATACTTTTGAACAGAAATTATTACTATGAAATATAAAAGTCTGAGGAGAATTTGACAGTTGGTGTATATGACTACACACAAAAAAAACCCTCAAGTAAATGCTTAAGAAAATGGGAACAAGAAGCTATGAACAGATTTATTCAATTCTCCAAAATGAATAGCAATTATGAAATGAAGAAAATGTTCCCATTCCAGAAAAAACACAACAACCATGAGAAATTTTAATTATGAATACACTCAGTACCAAACCTTACACCAAAATTTTGCTCACCTTATGTAGCATGATTGCCACAAACACAATTAACTGGACACTAGTCTGTGAAGTAGACGCTGCTGCTCCCAAAGCAACACCATCAGCTATATTTGGAAACAAGGAAATATAAAATACTATAAACAACAACAACAATAACAGTGTAGTGGTTGAGTGTGTGAGCTTTATAGTCAGGTCCAGCTGCATCTAGTAAGGTTACTTAACCTTTCTAAACGCCAGCCTTATCTTTAAATAATGTGTTCAATAAAGTATGTATTTCTTAGGGTTTTCATGAGGATTAAATGAGATAACTTAGGTAAACAGCTTAGCATCTGGCCCAGAGTATATTCAGTGTTAGTTATTTCGGTTGTTGTTGTTATTAGAAAACTGACATTCAATTTTCCAACTAATCAAAAATCCATTGATCAGTTAATCAAATTGTAACAAGGGAAATACCAAAGAAGAATTTCAAAGGAAGCAACTCTTAATCTTATAGGTAAAGCAAGACAATGGTCTCAGCTACAAGGCAGGCTGAGGCAGGAGGATTGCTTAAACCCAGGAGGCGGAGCTTGCAGTGAGCCGAGATCGCGCCACCGCACTCCTGGGCGACAGAGTGAGACAGACAAGAAAGACAGACAGACAGACAGAAAGACAGGAAGGAAGGAAGGAAGGAAGGAAGGAAGGAAGGAAGGAAGGAAGGAAGGAAGGAAGGAAGGAAGGAAGGGAGGAAGAGAGGGAGGGAAGGAGAAAAGAAAAGAAGAAGGAAAAGAGAAAAGGGAAGGAGAAGGGAAGGGAAGGGATGGGACGGGAAAGGAAAGGAAAAGGAAAAGGAAGAAAGGAAAGAAAGGAAGAACGAAAGAAAAAGAAACAAAGAAACAAAGAAAATAAAGATATTAGAACTCTATATAGATGATTACTACACAATGAGTAAACGCTGGTTGAATGAATGAAATTTGTTAGAAAAGAATATTACACTTAGAAAGGGCCAGGTAACAGTGTACCACCTTTCACACGCCTTTCTTTGCCACTGACAGAATTCTATTACTAGGACTAGGTTTGGGTTATGATTCTAAGGTGTACTCTGTCAGCCATGCTGAGACCTCTGCATTCCACCGCATACCACTTCTGCTTAAACAGTGCTTTGTGTATAAACAGGTAACAGAGCTGTTCAGGACAAAAGCGCCATGGCTCTTTTACAGATGACATTCTAGAGCCAAGAATGAAAAGAGCAAACTTTTTCTTAAGAGCTAGACAGTATATATTTCAGGCTTTGCAGTTATTTGGTCTCTTGCAACTGTTCAATTCTGCCACTGTTGCACAAAAACAAAGGGATGGATAATTGTCATTGTCTATCTCTTCCTCGGCTTCCTGCAACTTTATCTTCATTCTAACATCAGTCACATTTGCCTTTCTCCATTTTTTACTGCCATCACCCTAATCTAAATTTTCATCACTCAAACAAAACTAAATTAGCAATAGGTTCCCTACTCTCATTTTTCCCTAATCGAATTCATTGTCACAGACAATACACAAATAACATGGGCAAGGCTGTGTTCCAATAAAACTTCCTTAATTTGAATTATATAATTCTCAAGTGCTACAGTATGTTCCTCTTTTTTTTTTTTTTAAACCATTAAAAAGTATAGACACCATTCTTAGCTTGCAAACCCGTGACACTTGAGCACACCAGGCTTGTGCTTGTGTCAGAGGACTTCATTAAGAAATGCTTTCCTCAAAGGCCAGTCCAAGAGCAATGAGGACAGTCCCTGAAATATAAACACTAAGGTCTCCCCTGTGTGACCTTAGTGTTTAGAAAACAAAGAAGTTCCACTGCAATCCAACCCTACCTGCAGCATGGACGACCAGACCCAGCGTGGTGGTGATTTTGGAATTGCTAGATCTTGCTGCTTCTGGATCTAAAGCGAAAATGAGAAAGACAGCGTTAAGCTATGTGAGACAGAAACTGTTCAAACATTGGTCTGGAGGTGAAAGAATTTCACCTCCAGAACAGAAAGTGAAAGCTCTTAAAGTAGAATATTATTTTCCTCACTGCTATCTTTTTTCTAACTTTTTTTTTTTTTTTTTAAGATGGAGTCTCACTCTGTCACCCAGGCTGGATGGAGTACAGTGGTTTGATCACAGCTCACTGCAACCCTCCACCTCCTGAATCATCTCCAATGATTCTCCTGCCTCAGCCTCCCCAGTAGCTGGGATTACAGGCAGGCACCACCACGCCCAGCTAATTTTTTGTATTTTTAGTAGAGACGGGGTTTCACTAACGTTGGCCAGGCTGGTCTCGAACTCCTGACCTCCAATGATCTGCCCGCTTCACCCTCCCAAAGTGTTGAGATTATAAGCGTGAGCCACCGCACTGAGCCACTATCTTTTTTCTTTCTGCTTCAAACCCTTACATTTCCCTGTCCTGAAGAGGTGGCTAAGAGGGAACTCTTCATCTGACTCAGCCTTAACAGAAAAATCACTGAAATGTGTAACCCCCCAACAGCCCCAACTTCCTCCTATTCCTTAATCCTCTTCCTCTACTATTCCAAGGAAAGTGTTCTATGGCCTCTGATCATCTCTTTCCAGACCTATCTAACTGTCATTGTTTATCTCTTCCCTGGCATCCTGCAACTTTATCTTCATTCTAACATCTGTCACATTTGTATTGCCATCACCCTAACCTAAATTTTCATCACTCAAACCTAAATTAGCAACAGGTTCTCTACTCTCATTTTTCCCTAATGTAATTCATCCTACACATCTGTGTCAGACTCATCTTTTGAAAACACCACCCTTGGCCGGGCGCAGTGGCTCACACCTGTAATCCCAGCACTTGAGGAGGCTGAGGCGGGTGGACCACCTGAGGTCAGGAGTTTGAGACCAGCCTGACCAACATGGTGAAACCCCATGTTGGTTCTACTAAAAAATACAAAAATTAGCTGAGTGTGGTGGCAGGAGCCTGTAATGTCAGCTACTTGGGAGGCTGAGGCAGGAGAATTGCTTGAACCCAGGAGGCAGAGGTTGCAGTGAGCCGAGATCATGCCATTGCCCTCCAGCCTGGGCAACAAGAGTGAAACTCTGACTCAAAAACAAACAAACAAAAAAACTCACCATCTTTCTGATGTGTCAGTTACCAGTTAAGAATCTGCTGCTTTTCAAATTCAGGGCAAACTGCTATATTAGGTAGGTTCCTAAGCCCTTTATCAACTAGTTCCAACTTATTTCTCAACGTCCAGTCTAGTTAAACCAGTTTGCTTAACACCATCAAACAAAATATTCTTATTCTCCTTTCCCCAAGTCTCCTCACCTGTAATTCTTGGCACATACTGAACTTACCAGCTTGTTAACCTAAAACTTGGACATCATTCAAAGTCTAACTACAGAACCTCAAGAAAGAATAAAAAATTGAAGACTAAGCATGGTGGCTCATACCTGTAATCTCAGCAGCTTGGGAAGTTGAGGTAGGAGGATCTCTTGAGGCCAGGAGTTTGAGACCAGCCTGGCAAAATCACAAGA
The DNA here is from genome assembly GCF_000951035.1 of Colobus angolensis palliatus. Classification (NCBI taxonomy): domain Eukaryota; kingdom Metazoa; phylum Chordata; class Mammalia; order Primates; family Cercopithecidae; genus Colobus; species Colobus angolensis. The sequence goes on from NW_012116265.1 coordinate 24,862,007, forward strand.
CCCTATCTCTACAAAATTTTTAAAATTTAGCCAAGTGTGGTGGTGCATGCCTGTAGTCCCAGGTATCTAGGAGGTTAAGGCGGAAGGATCACTTGTGCCTAGGAGTTTAAGGCTGTAACATGTTATGCTCATGCCACTGGACTCCAGACTGGGTGACAGAGCAAGACCTTGTCTCAAGACAAATTCAAAATAAAAATAAAAAATAAATTAAAAAAACTGATTCCAGCTTAAAGCAACTCTCCCCTTGCCTAGACCTAGTGATCTATGCGGGCAGTCTCCACATGCTACTTCAAAGGTTCTTCTATATTACCACCTCAGATATAGAAAACCATTTTCACTTAAATGTTTTATATCCCCAGATGGACTGTAAACGCTAAAGCATTAAATTTTCTACCTCTCTTTTCCTTTAACATGTCTGACAGAATGTAGCACAGCACTAGGCACCCAATAGTTACTTAATAAATCCTTGCTGAAGAGTGAGAAAAGTATTTGTGTGTATTAAATAAAGATGTTACTGCTATTATAGGAAACACATAAGTAAATAAAGTTAAAAGATGCAGACATCAGAATGCCAGGCAAAATGACAGATGAACATCAGTCAAGTAAGTTACAGGGGATTTAATCTTCTTAGGAGTTCAGCACACAAAAGGAAGGGCTTTACAATGGAAAAAGTACACAAGTAAAGTGACATATTACCTCTTATTAATAAATGATATTTTCTTATTAAAACACTGCAAAGAAGAGAAGCTAAAGACCCTAATCACTCTGAGCCAGCAAATAGCTCAATGTTACCCTGAACTGGAAGGAACAGTCAAATTACACTGTGTGCAAGCTGGCTCTGGCCTTTTCTTTATACAAAACCTTATCATCCAGTTACACTTAGGATCTTAAACAATTAGAGGCTTTAAAATTAGAAAGCTTTTATAAACCTATAAAGACCATCATTTAGCATAAATTTAATAAATATGCTTTTGTTGACATATTGTAATACATAAAACTCTGCAGAAAATAGGTAAAACCAGGTCATCACACACATGAAAGCCAGCAAAAACAATGACTTCAGAGATAAAATAGGAAGAAGGATAAAGGAACACAAGCTACATTTAATTCTCTGTATAGGATTACAGGGCACTATCGGGCCCACACATTTTACTTTTTTAGAGACAGAGTCTTGCTCTGTTGCCCAGGCTGGAGTGACATGGTGTGATCATAGCTTACTGCAGCCTCGAACTGAAGTGATTCTCCCTCCCATCTCAGTCACCTGAGTAGCTGTGACTACAGGCAAGTGCCACTACGCCTGGCTAATTTTTAAAATACTTTTTTGTAGAGATGGGTCTCGCTGTGTTGTCCAGGCTGGTCTCAAACTCCTGACCTCAAGCCATCTTCCCACTTTGGCTTCCCAAAGTGCTGGGATTACAGGCCTGCACCATTGTGCCTGGCCTGCCAATCACCATATATATCTTTAGAATCAGGTGTTTTTTTTTCAAAAATCATTTGTTAAATGGAAATTTCTTTCAACTTACTGAGGAGGAAAAATTTTATTTTACATATATAACATGTTTACATTTACATACATGTTTCAAAACACATAGAAGTGAAGTGGCCATTTCATTATTTTCCACATTTCTCTTTGGCAGATCAAGGATTCTGAGAAAGTACAGATGGTATGGAAGAAAGATACCCTGAGAGAAGGCTGGCTTTGTACCAGCTCAGTCCTCTTCCTTCCTTTCTTCCTTCCTTCTTTTTTTTGAGATGGAATCTTGCATTGTCACCCGGGCTGGAGTGCAGTGGCGCGATTTCGGCTCATTGCAACCTCTGCCTCCCAGGTTCAGGTGATTCTCCTTGCCTCAGTCTCCCAAGTAGCTGGGATTACAGGCATCCGCCACCAGGCCCAGCTAACTTTTTTTTGTATTTTTTTTTTTTTTTTATGAGGCGGAGTCTCACTCTGTCGCCCAGGCTGGAGTACTGTGGCCGGATCTCAGCTCACTGCAAGCTCCGGCTGCCGGGTTCACGCCATTCTCCTGCCTCAGCCTCCCGAGTAGCTGGGACTACAGGTGCCCGCCACCTCGCCCGGCTAGTTTTTTGTATTTTTTAGTAGAGACGGGGTTTCACTGTGTTAGCCAGGATGGTCTCGATCTCCTGACCTCGTGATCCGCCCGTCTCGGCCTCCCAAAGTGCTAGGATTACAGGCTTGAGCCACCGCGCCCGGCCTTTTTTGTATTTTTAGTAGAGACAGGGTTTCACCATGTTGGCCAGGCTGGTCTCAAACTCCGGACCTCATGATCCACCGGCCTTGGCCTCCCAGTCCTGGGATTACAGGTGTGAGCGTCTCCTTCCTTTCTCACATAAGCAAACATTCACACATGTACACACACACACACACACACACACAACCAGGATGTCAGAGGGAAACTAGAGCCACTCACCCCTTCCCAGGATCAGAAAACACAGAAAAGGTCATTAACTTCTGCAGTTACTCTGTTCTTGAACTCACAACACTGTCCTGACCATGAATAAGGTCAGGTAGGAGAAACTTACAAAACTCCCTCAACTATAGGTTCACCAGTGTGAAATTCGACCATCCTTGTTTCTCTTTCTCTCCCTTTTTTTAAGACACAGGGTCTTCATCTGTCACCCAGGCTGAAGTACAGTGGCACAATCATAGTTCACTGCAGTCTTGAATTCTTGGGCTCAAGCAATCCTCCCATCTCAGCCTCCCAAGTAACTGGGATTACAGGCACATGCCACCATGCCCAGCTAATTTTTAAGATTTTTGTAGAGACGGGGTCTTGCTTTGTGTCCAGGCTGGTCTCAAACTACTGGGCTGAAGCAATCTTCCCGTCTTGGCCTCCCAAATCGCTTGGGATTACAGGTGTGAGTCACCACACCCCGCCTACTTCAAATTGAAACTGGCAAGAATCACAAGAAACATGTCTTGGAGCCCAGTGTGGCCAACTATATAATACAGCCAGAGTCCAATACCACCCAACGGTGCTTCTCATTTGCTGTTTGGAATAAGGCATATGAATAAAACCACTTATTCCTACATCAACTTTCCAAGATAAGATTTTATTAAAAAATATCTCTATGAGAAAAAAAATTAACACATAGTAAATACAAGGAGATTAAAAATCCTTCTAGACCAAAATTATTTTGTTTTGTTTTAAGCTCAATCCCATAATTTGTTTAAACCCTAATTTGGAAATAATTTTAAACCTTCAGTAAAGTTGCAAGAATAGTTGTAAAAAAATCCATACATCCTTTTCTCAGATGGACCTACTGACTAACATTTTGCCCCATTTGCTTCATCATTTATACTCATGCTCTCTGTACACACACACATTCTTTTTCTGTAACATTTAAAAGTAGCACAAACACATCAATAACCCTTTATCCCCAGATACTTCAATGTGTATTTTCTAAGAGAAAAGATACTTTCTTACATAATCACAGTACAGTTATCAACATTGACACCTTTTCTAATTTTCTTGCATATTGTAATTTTGTCAACTGCTCAATAACGTACTTACTTCAGGGCATGTTTCCTTTCCAGGAAGGCTCCGGTAGAGAATCACACATTTCACTGCGTTGTAACTCTTTAGTCTCTTTTCATCTGGAACATTTCCTCTCCCTTTGACTTTTATGATATTGCCATTTTTGGATAATATATTCTCTTCGTTTTTTTAGTAATAAAAAACTTTTGTGTGTATGTCCTTAGACTATGGGTTCCTGGATGAACTGTTATAAAGGTGATGATGCTTCTCAGGGTATCACATCTAGAGGTGCAGGATGTACATCTGCTGCTCACTGGTGGTGTTAATTTTGAATTATATCCTGGACATTGCCAACATTATCTCGTGGATAGTCAGATTTTGTTATATTCCTCCAAAGAGTGACTTTTTTGTTTGTTTTGCTTTAAGCAACTTGGTTGGATTAAAACTGCAAACTGTCTTTTGGGTTGCTGCTCAATTTTCAGTTTAATTTTGTGTGTGTGCGCGTGTGTTTTTTGTTTGTTTTTGAGACAGGGCCTCCCTCTGTTGCCCAGTCTGGAGTGTGGTTCGTTGGCTCACTGCAACCTCCCTGTCCTGGGCTCAAGCTACCCTCCCCCACCTTAGTCTCCTAAGTAGCTGGGACTACAAGCGCAGGTCACCACACCCAGCTAATTTTTGTATTTGTTGGAGAAAAAACGTCTTGCCATGTTGACCAGGCTGGTCTCAAACTCCTGGGCTTAACCCATTCACCCACCTTGGCCTCCCAAAGTCCTGGGATTACAGGCATGAGCCACTGCAGCCAGTTCAGTTTAGTTCATAATTATCTTCAGTTGAGTTACCTGGAGTCTGCCCATGAAAGCATGGTTCAGGGTCAGCTAGAGACCGAGGCAGTTCATATACAGAATTTGGGGGTGAGTTTCTCTTCTTTCTAGGATTCTCCCTTATTTTCAGTGCTGTAACCACTGAAACTCCTGAACTCTGTCCTCTGGTTCTTCAGTCTAGAAAGATTGAGTTTTCTATCAGAGCTTTAGCTGTCCCACAGGGGGCTGACTACTAAAAGCAGTAAAAATAGGAAATGCACCCTGTTCCAAGTGCCGACTCCCCTCCAGAATTTGCTTGCTTTGGGTCGCTCTCCACTGTCTTTAGCTTGTGGTTTTTTGAATTCTGTCCAGCGTTTTTAGTTACCTGTAAGGAGGCTGATCTGACAGCTTACTTGGCCATATCAAAAGCAGAATGGTTGTGACCTTAATTTTGACTATCCAATCAAGGTATTACCTGATTTCTTCATTTAGCTACTTCTTTCCCCTTGAAGCTAATAAGGAAATAAAAATTTGTCCCCTACATTTAACATTCATTGATGATGCGTGCCTGAGTCAACCTTTACTGAGGGTTGCAAAAGTGAGTATTTTTCCAACTCCAGCACTCTTTCTACATTTAACAACTGGCATTAAGCATTCTACTATAAGCAAATGCGTGCTCTCTCTTTCCCCATATATATAATATT
>NW_012116265.1:24867216-24896075 GCF_000951035.1 Colobus angolensis palliatus
CACCATACCTGGCGAATTTTTGTATTTTTAGTAGAGATGGGGTTTCACCATGTTGGTCAGGCTGGTCTTGAACTCCTAACCTCAGGTGATCCACCCACCTCGGCCTCCCAAAGCACTGGGATTACAGGTGTGAGCCACCGCACCCAGCCAGATTCCCATTTTTTGAATGGTTTATACTTTATTACTGTTCTTAATTATGTTGGTGCTCAACTTATCCCAGATGTGGCCAGTGGGAAACCTTTTAAGAGGGTTCCCATATCCTATGACATGCTCCCATCTTCTTCCTTCCTTCTGTTTTTTTCAGTACTAGATGTTCCAAGCCCCTGTCCTAGAATCAGTCCTGATTCTTCTCTGAAGAGCCCTGGCATGCTCATGATAGTGGGATGTCTTTAGTTCTAGGCCCCATCTCCAGACACAGCTAGGACATACACACACACACACACACACACACATATATGTATATAAAAATACATACACATAAACAAATACATTTAGAAATCCCGAGTCCAATATCTCCCTTTCCAATCCATCCCTATAGGGGTTCTTTCTTGCCTTGCTCCACTCCATACTGTGTGTTCCTTCTTCCACACTTAGAACCCTGACTCCACCAACATCAACACGACCCATTTACTCAATACTATAAAACATCTAAAGCAGCTTCAGAACAGTTCTGCCCATTCCATTACAAAACAACAATAACAACAACAACGAGTTCAGTATTGTTTATAGTTTTATCCCAGCTCTACCCAAGACTAAACATATACAGTCAAATACTACATTCATAATTTACTTGAATTAGTTTTTTTAAAACCCCTTCAGTGTGACTGTATTATTCATTTGAAATACAATTCATCTGTTGTATGGGAGTTAGTGCTCCCATCCGTATTGGTTTCATTCTATTTTTTAAATATGTAGAATATTAACATGTTTCCAAAAGTCAGAACTATACCAAAAAGGCATGCTCAGGGGAATATCATGGGCTCCCCAAACCTTTTGCCCTCTCATACCCTCCACCCCACCCTATGCAGTTAATAAATATCTTTTGTTTGCTAGCCAGTTCTTCTGTTTCTTTTTTGTAAAGATAAGTAGATACAGTTGACCACTGCACTGAACAATGTGGAGGCTGGAGTGCTGACCCCCTACACAGTCAAAAATCTACATATAACTTTTCACTCCCCAAAAACTTAACTACTAATAGCCTACTGATGATCAGAAGTCTTAATGATAACAAAGTCGATTAACATATATTTTGTTTTATGTATTAATACTCTATTTTTACAAAAAAGTAAGCTAGGTAAACGTTATTTAAAAATCATAAGAAAGAGAAAATATATTTACTATTAAGTGGAAATGGATCATCATAAAGGTTTTCATCCTCATCATCTTCACACCGAGTAGGCTGAGGAGGAGGACAAGGAGGAAGAGGAGGAGTCGGTCTTTCTGTCTCAAGGGAGGCAGAGGTAGAAGAGGTGAAGGAGGTGGAAGGGGAGGCAGGAGAGGCAGGCACACTCGGTATAACTTTTATTGAAAGAAAATCCATGTATAAATGGACTCACACAGTTCAAACCCATACTGTTCAAGGGTCAACTGTATGTTTTTCTTATTTCCCCTTCTTTCTTACACAAAACATAATATATGCTAGATGATCATTACATTTTCTGCTTTTTTTTTTTTTTCCATTTAACAATACCTCCTGGGAATCTCTCCCTATCAGTTCACAGATACCTGAATCTTTATTATTTTATTATTTTTTTTACAGCGACAGGGTTTCACACTGTCACCCAGGCTGGGGTGCAGTTATGCGATCATAGCTCACTGCGGCCTTGAATTCCAGTTTCAAGTAATCAACCTACCTCAGCTTCTCAAAATGCTGGGATTAAAGGGGTGAGCCTCTGTGCCCCACCTGAATCTTTATTCTTTTCTACAGCTACATGGTACTCCATTATGGTACATACCATAGTTCATTCAGCCAATCTCCATGACTGAACATTTAAGTATTTTCCAATGATAAATAATGCTGCATTGAATAATCTTGTGCATACGTATTTTCATAGTGGAGCTGTATTTGAGTAAATCCCTAGAAGTGGGATTTTTGGTCAAAGGGTAAATACATATGTGGTTTTGTTAGATATTGCCAAATTCCTCTCCATGGGCGTTGTACCATTTTGCATTGGCACCCCAATATATGAGTGCCTATTATATCACAGCTTTGCCAGTCGGGTGTATTGTTAAGCTTCTGAACTTTTGCCTGACAGGTAAGAAATGGTATCTCAGCATAGCTTTGATTTGTATTCAAGTGAAACTGAACATCTTTTTATATGTTTAAGGGCCATTTTAATATCTTATTGTGATTATCTGTTCATGTCTTTTGCCCGCTTTTCTGAAGATTTTTCTGTTGACCAAAGATTCTTAGCCTGGGGTCTATAGAGGTGAGTACAGTAGAATTCAGGGGATGTCTGTGACTTTAACTTGAAAAAAATGCGTTTTTATTTTTACTAACCCCTGAAATTTAGTATTTCCTTTATCTTTTTTTTTTTTTTTTTTGAGATGCGATCTTGTTCTCTTGCTCAGGCTGAACTGGAATGCATTGGTGTGATCGTGGCTCAATGTAGCCTCAACCTCCTGGGCTCAAGTAATCTTACCACCTAAGCCTCCTGAGTAGCTGCAACTACAGGCATGCCCCATCATGCCTGGGTAATTTTTTTTTTTTTGTAGAGATGGGGTCTAGCACGTCTCCCAGGCTGGTCTTGAACTCCTGATCTCAAGTGATCCTTCCCCCTCAGCCTCTCAAAGTCCTGGGATTATAGGCATGAGCCATCACGCCTGGCCACATTTCCTTTACTTTTATTATTATTATTATTTTTGAGACAGGGTCTCACTTTGTCACCCAGGCTGGATGGAGTACAGTGGCGTGACCTCGGCTCACTGTAGCCTCAACCTCCTGGGCTTACGCATTCCTCCCGCCTCAGTCCCCCTAGTAATGGGGACTACAGGTGCGCATCACCATGCTCAGCTAATTTTTGTATTTTTCTGTAGAGACGGGGTTTTGCCATGTTGCCCAGGCTGGTCTCAAACTCCTGAACTCAAAAGGATCCGCCCGTTCTGGCCTCCCAAAGTGCTAGGATTACAGGTGAGTCACTGCAACTGGCCCTGCATTTCCTTTAATTATGAATGTAGACAATAAACCATAAGCAGTATCAGCACTATCTTTACTGCCCAGTAGAAATCAGACTAATCAGGTTATCTTACGGTTGTAGATTATCTTTAAATTATTGTTTTCACTCATCACTACTTTAAGGACTTAGAGAACTGCTGCCATGCTGCATGACTACAGCTTTCCTGTCTGCAGATGCTCATGTGGCGGAGCTGGACAACGATCAAGTAGCTCTGCATCTAATAGCCACTCAGCCACCAAACAGCGACAGTCACAGGGCTCTCCAACCAGGGACCAAGATATTTATGCCGCTTTCCAATATTTCCTATCTGCAAAATTCCCTGCTGACATATCTGAAAAAAAGATGTCTACAAATCAATCCTTGGAGAAGTTTTATAACTCTCATATTAATTTCCATCACCATGGGATTAAAGTGTATCATGTATCAGAATCCTTTATTAATAGAAATCGTACGAAAAATGTTGACCTAGCCAAAGATGAATTCATTGATCTTAAAACAAAATAGTTACTACGACTGGAGTTAAATTTGAAAAGTCTTGGGGAATTCTAGTTGTCCTTTAGAGAAGCTTATGATTCCTTAAAAAGCAAGCTACAAATGCGTTTAGGTACATTTGTAAGAAAATACCTTTGTAAATCCAAGATTTTCTACACCAACAACCAACAAAACAAAAACTCAAAATCAACCAGATGTTTAACTTGACATACATGTTGCCTTGTTACAGACTACCTCATAATTTAATGTTCTTAAGCCAAGCATATTATTACGTAATAGCTAGCATACTAATGTCCTAGAAAATAAAATTCAACTCTAACTTGTTTAGGATTTAAATGTATTATCTCATTATTTAATGCACTGATAAAGATATACATTACTTTATCACAAATTTGTTCTGTTGTTTTAGTAACTGTATTTCAACATAGGTGTTTTCTCTGTGATCCTAGGTACTATGTTTTATACATTTAAAAACAATATTCCAATAAAAGGTCCACAGTCTTTAGACTTCCTAAGGGCTCCATAGCAAAAAACTAAGTTAAGAACTTCTGCCCTAGACTCTCAACCAAATGTGGCAGCTTTAAGACAAGCAAAGTAATAAACCAATAAACACTTATTTGTGCCACATGCCACAACTCACTAGCTCTCCCCACTTAGTTAAATGTTCACTAGAACCCAAGGAAGACAAGAGTTTTAGCACTAAATATGGCCACCGATACAGACTGAAATATTTGATCATTTTTAACTTTCTAAACTGCAAATGTATTGCACTGCCCAGAAAGCCTTGGAGCCACTCACCGTCAGTAGGATGCACATGGGAGTTACCAATCTGGTCCACCAGCAGCATGAAAACGAAGCCCAGTACGAGGGAAACACCAATATAGGCATGCAGCTGTGTGTGGTCGTGGCTGTGCTCATGTTCATGGACAACTGATTTTTCTGCTGCTTTGTCTGATGTAATCACATCATGTGTTTCACTCGCTTGGTGGTGTTTTCCTAGAGCAGAATAAACCATAAAGAGAAAATATGTTTTTCCCCTAAAAACATTTTCATGTAGGAGTTTCCATTCTTTGTATTTCAAGCTCTACTTACTTTACTGTAAAGACATCCACTTTCTATATTGTAATCCAGCCAATCATTAACTCCTTCAACTTAAAGTTCATGATGAAAAAATTCCCAAATGTCTTCTGCCTTTGGCATGCAGACCTTCTGACTGCCTATTATTCTCAAAACCTGGGAAGTGGAAGCAAATCACCATGCAAGAAAGCAATCATATTCCCAAAGGGACACCATCCCCAAATATTCCTCTGTCTGAGAAATTCATGCCAATCTCACCAGAAAATACACTGTTTTATTCTGATGAAAATAGGCAAATGAAGAGCAGTAACAATGAAAATAATTGCAATCAAATTCATCTAGTTCATACCTAGGCTGATATAAAAATTTCAAATAAGGAACAAATTGAGTAGAAAATTTTTAGCTTTATAAAACATCAGCAGACAATTGCCAGCAAGAAACCAAAAGGGCAGAGCAGTTTAAGAGGCACATCCTTCAGTCTAAATTCAGTTCTAGAAATATGGAGGATGGGAGACTCTGAATTGCAGTAAATGATACCTGGCCAGTTGATAATCCCAGTTTACAGTAACATATTTGTCACTTAAAACATAAATGCTTCAAGGCCAAAATGCTTACCTTTGCTGTATTTCATGAATAGAGAATAACATACTAGATATTTATAATTTATAATCAGATTAAGCAGTTTAACTAACCCTTTTTAAAAAAATTGAGACAAGGTCTCATCTTTCATCCAGGCTGGAGTACAACAGTGGTGCAATTATGGCTCACTGCACCCTCCACCTCCCGGGCTCAAGCAATCCTCCTACCTCAGCCTTCCAAGTAACTGAGAAACCACAGGCAAGTACCACCATAACCAGCTAATTTGAATTTTTTTTTTTGTAGAAATGGGGTCTCCCTATGTTGCTTAGGCTGGTCTTGAAATCTGGGGCTCAGGTGATCCTCCCACCTCGACCTCCCAAAGTGGTGGGATTACAAGTATGAGCCACCGCGCCCAGCCTAGAGACCCTCTCTCTTAAAAACAAAATAGGCCAGGTGCAATGGCTCATGCCTGTAATCGCAGCACTTTGGGAGGCCAAGGCAGGCAGATCACGAGGTCAGGAGATCAATGCCAACACGGTGAAACCCCATCTCTACTAAAAATACAAAAATTAGCTGGGCATGGTGGCACATGCCTATAACCCCAGCTACTAAGGAGGCTGAGGCAAAAGAATCGCTTGAACCAGGGGGTCGGAGGTTGCAGTGAGCCGAAATCGCATCACTGCCCTCCAGCCTGGCAACAGAGGGAGACTCTGTCTCAAAAAAATTAAACAAACAAAACAAAACAGTTTCACAAAATAATATCCAACCTTACAACAGTTACAACGCACTCTCCTGTTTCTTTCTTTCTCTCTCTCTTTCTTTTTGAGACAGCATATGGCCCTTTCACCCAGACTAGACTACAGTAGTGCAATCTCAGCTCACAGTAACCTCCATTTCCTGGACTCAAGTCATCCTCCTGCTTCGGTCTCCTGAGAAGCTGGACTACAGACGTGAGCTACCAAATCCTGCTAATTTTTATATTGTTTTTGTGGAGATGGAGTTTTGCCATGTTGCCCAGGCTGGTCTCAAACTCCTGAGCTCAAGTGATCCACCCACCTTGACCTCCCAAAGTGCTGGGATTACAGGCTTAAGTCACCATGCCTGATACTATTCTTTTCTTTTTGAGACAGAGTCTCGCTCTATACCCAAGTTGGAGTGCAGTGGCATGATCTCAGCTCACTGCAATCCTGTGCCTCCAGGGTTCAAGTGGTTCTCATGCTTCAGCCTCCCGAGTAGCTGGGTTTACAGGTGTGCTACATGGTGAGTTCTTGCGAGATCTGATGGTTTTTAAGGGGCCCTTCCCCTCTTCACTCAGCACTTTTCCTTCCCACCGCCTTGCTTTCCCTTCGCTTTCCACCAGGATTTTAAGTTTGCTGAGGCCTCCCCAGCCATGCTGAACTGTGAGCCAATTAAACCTCTTTAATGACCTTTATAAATTACCCAGGCTTCAGGGCCTTTTGTGGTTGCATATGAATTTTAGGATAATTCTTTCTATTAAGGTTTATTTGGCTTACAGTTCTGCAGGCTGTCCAAGCAGCATGAATCTGAGGATCTCAGGAAGCTTCCAATCATTGCAGAAGGGGAAGAGGAGTCAGCATGTCACAAGACAAGAGAGGGGAGGGGTGCCATGCTCTTTTAAACAACTAGTTCTCCAGTTAAATTACAGAGGGAGAACTCATTAGCAAGGGGACAGCATCAGTATGTTTATGAGGGATCCACTCTCCTGACCCAAACACCTCGCGCCAGGCCCCGCCTCCAACATGTGTTGATCACGTTTCAACACGAGATGTGGAGGGGACAAATGCCCAAACCATAGCAAATGCCACTGGAATTATGATAGGGATTGCATTAAATCTGTAGATCACTTTGGGTAGCATGGATATTTTAACAACGTTAATTCTTCCAATTCATGAACACAGAATACCTTACTTATATCTTCTTCAATTTCTTTAATCAATGTTTTATAGTTTTCAGCACATAGATCTTTTACCTCTGTGGTTAAATTTATGCCCAAGTATTTTATTTTATTTTATTTTCTGATGCTATTTTGAATGAAATTGTTTTCATAGTTTCTTTTTCAAAGAGTTCATTGTCAGTGTATAAAAATGCAACTGATACTTGTATGCTGATTTTGTATCCTGCAACTTCACTGCATTTGTTTATTAGTTGTAATAATTTTTTGATGGAGTCCTTAGGTATTTCTATGTATAAGATCATCTCATCTGAAAACAGAGACAACTTTACTTCTTCCTTTCCAATCTGAATGCCTTTTATCTTCTTTTATCTGCCTGATTGTTCTGGCTAGGGCCCCCTACATTTTATTTAAATGTAGAGTAAAGTGATAGACAAAGCCACAGATAATCATACCTCTATAAAGAATCTGACACATGGCATTCCTACAGAAGAGATAAAAATGAGATAATCTATATTGAGCCATGCCTGACAATAGCAGTTTTGACAATACATCACATTTATATTTTCATCTTTGACCCAATAGTCGACCTTCCTAAAAACACCAATTCTAACAGTCCAAAGAATTTTGAGATGTTTTCAGATTTTGGCTCCACAGTAAACCGCTGCATTACCCAATAATCTTTGAAGTTCTTAAAACTTGTTTCTATAGAGTTTTTTTTTTCACATGAAAACTGATAATCATCTAATTCCAGTGATTTTAGAGCTGTAATTACATATGAGTAAGAGGTTCCTTTTTACATTAATTAGTATTTGATAATGCTTATTAAAGCATCAGAGCACTTAGTTAACATGATATACTGAGTTCTGAAAACAATATATTATCATAATTATAAGGTCCACAGCAGAATGAAACCATAGGCTGTAGTAACATGTATATAAACTTCTTTCTTGAAGTATGAAGAAAAGTTGGTTTGGTCTACAAGAAAGAAAGAGGGGGGCTGGGCGCAGTGGCTCATGCCTGTAATCCCAGCACTTTGGGCGGCCAAGGCAGGCAGATCACCTAAGGTCAGGCACTCAAGACCAGCCTGGCCAACATGGTAAAACCCTGTCTCTGCTAAAAATACAAAAATTAGTTATGCATGGTGGCAGGTGCCTGAAATCCCAGCTACTAGGGAGGTTGAGGCAGGAGAATCACTTCAACCCAGAAGGTGGAAGTTTCAGTGAGCCGAGATGGTGTCATTGCACTCCAGTTTGGGTGATAAGAGCAAAACTCTGTCTAAAAAAAAAAAAAAAAAACAGGAGAAAGGGAAGATGGTAAGAAAAGAGAGAGTACAGCAGCAAAAACAAAATTACAATGATATGTCTAAACTCATCAGTATGAAGATGTAAAAAATTTGGAGACAGCTTAGCTGAAAGGTAATATCATGGTTAAGTTACCTCACACATTTGTTTTGAGTTACTCTTCCCAGCACTTTGGGAGGTTGAGGCGGGTGAATCACGACATGATGAGTTCAAGACCAGCCTGGCCAAGATGGTGAAACCCCATCTCTACTAAAAATACAAAAATTAGCCGGGCATGGTGGCAGGTGCCTATAATCCCAGCTACTCAGGAGGCTGAGGCAGAGAATTGCTTGAACCTGGGAGGCGGAGGGTGCAGTGAGCTGAGATTGTGCCACTGCACTCCAGCCTGGGTGACAGAGTGAGCCTCTGTCTCAAAAAAACAACAAAAAATTTCTTTAACAGGGGTATTAACATTTTAAATTTTAAAAGGAATGTTGGAGACATCTGATGCTGGCCATGTTAGAGTAAGTGCATTTTGACGTCAATCGCCCACTGATTACAACAAAAACTGGACAAAACACACCAAAAAACAGCTACTTCAGGACTACAAAACGTAAACAACAGCAAGTGAACGGAAAGCAGCAAAAAATTCTAGAGAGATCCTGTCCTTCTGGCCAGAGGACCAGGAAAAGAGGCTGCTAAGATGTAGTGAAGTACAGGAAAGTCTCCCCTTTTTTTTCTTTCCCTCCTCTTTTTTCTTTCCTGGTCCTGCCTTTAAGGCAGCCCCAGTTGCAGAACTGCATGGTGGCAACAAAGGCAGTTAAAATCCCATCTTTCCGGCCAGAGCAAATAGAAAAAGGGACTCCAGTGGTCTGAAGTGTCTAGGGGGAAACCTGGTTATGCTGCTCTGCCTTTTCTGCTCTTACTTTCCTTTGATAGAAGCCCAAGTTACATGGAACTATGTGGTGGCAACACATGCAGTGTTGCATGCAGCCACACATGCAACACATGCAGCCAAAACTCTAGAGAAATCTTGTCTTTCTTGACAGAGGAGCAGGAAAAGGGGGTCTGTTTGCAAGAGAATGTGAAAGGAACACTTGAGAGGAAAGAGCTGAGGGATGTGTTAATCCTATGTATAAATGGCACAAGTCCCAGGCTCACTCCTGAACTCAGTATACACAGGACATAGCCAAAGCAGCATTGTAAAGGCTTTGAAAACTCAGCTAAAATGAGAACCATCATCAAAAAGACAAAAACAAAAACAAAAAAAACAGAACTTTCAGACTGAATCTAGGTTAACTTTCTGCTAAAACAAAAGAAACAAACATTCTTCAGAGATTTTGACAGGACTCAGATTCTCAAGTTATAATATTCAAAATGTCCAGCATACAATCAAATTATATGACATACAAAGAAACAGAAAATTCTGACCAATTACCTGGCCTAAAGGTAAAAAATCCTCAAATAAATGAATGTCCTCAGCAGAAAAACAGAAACTATAAAAAGAAACCAACTGGAAATTTTAGAACTGAAAAATATAATATCTAAAGTAGTAAATTCACTGGATGGGATCAATAATAAACTGGAAATGGCCAGACACAGTGACTCACGCCTATAATCCCAGCATTTTTGGAGGCCAAGGCAGGTGGATCACCTGAGGTCAGGAGTACCAGACCAGCCTGGGCAACATGGTGAAATCCCGTCTCTACTGAAAATGCAAAAATTAGCCAGGCATGGTGGCACACCCCTGTAATCTCTGCCACTTGGGAGGCTGAGGCAGGAGAATTGCTTGAACTGGAGAGGCAGAGGTTGCAGCAAACCCAGATCAGATCACGCCACTGCATTCCAGACTGGGCAAAAGAGCAAGACCTTGTCTCAAAAAATAAATAAATAAAATAAAATAAAATAAAGAAAATAGTAGACTGCAAAGGACAGAGGAATGAATCAGGGAATCTGGCTACAATGGCAGAGGTAAGAAGTACAAATTAAGATCACATGGCTCACAAAGCCTAAAAAATATGTACTATTTGATGCTTTACAGAAAAAGTTTGCTAATCCCTGGTCTAAACACACCAATTAGAAGACAGAAGTTGTCAAACTAGGGTTTTTAAAAAAGATACAACTATATACCATCTGTAAGAAGTCCACTTTAAATGAATGGCAGAGGCTAAAAATAAAAGGATAGCAGGGAAAGATACAACCATGATCGAGAGAAAACTGAGTGGTTATATTAAAATTAGATGAAGTAGACTTGAGAACAAGACATATTATCAGGAATAAAGAGGGATATTACACAATGATTAAAAAGGTCAATTCACCATGGCATAGCACTCCTAAACATGTAGGTACCTAACCAAAGAGCTTCAACATACATAAAGCAAAAGCTAATAGAAATGAAGAGAAACAGATAAATCCACGATCATATTTGAAGACTTCAGTACTCCCATCTTAGTAACAGACAGAAGCAGAAAATAAGCAAAGATATAGAAGACCAATATTATCAAACAACTTGACTTAAAATTTACAGAACAAGAGAATGTACATTCTTTTCAAGTGTACATGGAACATTCCACAAGATAAACCATATGCTGGACCATTAAAAAAGCATTTACAAATTTGTAAGTTTTCAAATCATACTAACTCGAAATCAGTAACAGAATCAGGGACAAAATGAAGCAACCAACCAAATTTTAAAAAGATACCACTCAAAAATTTGGAAATTAAATCACACAATTCTAAGTAACACATGGGTAAAAGACGAAGTCGCATAAGAAATTAGAAAATATTTCAAACTAAATAAAGATAAAAATATAGCACACTAAAATTTTGAGATGCAAATAAAGTAGTGCTTAGAAAGAAATTTATAGCATTAAATTCTTTTTTCAGAGAGGGTCTTGTTCTTTCATCCAGCCTAGAGTGCAATGGCATAATCATGGCTCACTGCAGCCTCAACCTCCTGCTGTGTGTGTCACTGCGGCCACCTCATTTTTTTGTAGTCATTGCGCCCACCTCATTTTTAAAATTTTTTTTTTGGCCAGGCGCGGTGGCTCAAGCCTGTAATCCCAGCACTTTGGGAGGCCGAGATGGGCGGATCACGAGGTCAGGAGATCGAGACCATCCTGGCTAACACAGTGAAACCCCGTCTCTACTAAAAAAATACAAAAAAAACTACCCGGGTGAGGTGGTGGGCACCTGTAGTCCCAGCTACTCGGGAGGCTGAGGCAGGAGAATGGCGTAAACCCGGTTTTACGCCACAAACACAGAGCTTGCAGTGAGCTGAGATCCGGCCACTGCACTCCAGCCCAGGCGACAGAGCGAGACTCCGTCTCAAAAAAAAAAAAAAAATTTTTTTTGTAAATAGAGGGTCTTCATATGTAGCTCAGGTTAATCTCAAACTGCTGGTCTGAAGTTATCGTCCTGCCTTAGCTTCCCAAATTACTGGGAGGCCAAGGCAGGTGGATCACCTGAGTTCAGAAGTTCAAGACCAACCTGACCAATATGGTGAAACCCTGTCTCCACTAAAAATACAAAAATTAGCCAGACACGGTGGTGGGTGCCTGTAATCCCAGCTACTTGCAAGGTTGAGACAGGAGAATTGCTTGAACCCGGAAGATGGAGGTTGCAGTGAGCCAAGATCATGCCACTGCACTCCAGTCTGGGCAACAGAGCAAGACTCTGTTGTAAAAAAAAAAAAAAGAGAGAGAAAAGAAAAGAATTACATGCCTGTAATCTCAGCACTTTGGGAGTCCGAGGTGGGAGGATTACTTGAGGTCAGGAGCTTGAGACCAGCCTGGCCAACATGGTGAAACGCCGTCTCTACTAAAAATACAAAAATTAGCTGGGCATGGCGGCACGAGCCTGTAGTTCCAGCTCTTTGGGAGGCTGAGGCATTAGAATCACTTGAACCTGGGGGGAGGAGGTTGCAGTGAGCTGAGATTGTGCCACTGTACCCAGCCTGGGTGACAAAGCGAGGCCTTGCCTCGGAGAAAAGAAGAAAAGAAAAGAAAGGAAAGGAAAGGGGAGGGAAGGGGAAAGGAGGGGAGGGAAGGGAAACTTCAAATCAATGAGCTTCACCTAAAGAAACTTTAAAAAGTAGGAGGAAATAAATCAATTATTTGAAAGACACAAACTTCCAAAGCATACTCAAGTAGAAATAGGTAACTTGAACAGTCCTATATCTACCTATTTAAAAAACTGAATTCATAGTTAATAACCTTCCATCATAGAAAACTCCAGGCCAAGATGGCAAATTCACTAGTAATTTCTAACAAATATTTATGGAAGAAATATTATTGATTTTATATATTCTCGTCTAGCATATAAAAAAGAAGGGAACACTTCCCAAATCTAAGAGGCCAGCATTACCTTGATAAAACCATACATAGATGTTGTTAGAAAGGAAAACTACAGGCCAATATTCTTCATGAACAAAAACACAAAAATGCTTAATAAAATATTAGCAAATTGAATCCAGCAGCATATAAAAAGAATTATATACAATAACTAGGAGGTGAGTATATGCAAGTCTAGTTCAACATTTGAAAATCAATCACTGCAATTCACTCCACTAACAGACTGAAAAAAGCATCTGATGAAATTCAACAACCATTCAAGATAAACACTCTCAGCACACTAGGAAGAGAATGAAACTTCCTTATATCATTAAAGTGGCCATACTGCCCAAAGCAATCTACAGATTCAATGTTATTCCTATCAAACACCAACATCATGTTTTACAGAACTAAAAAAACTATTCTAAAATTCATATGGAACCAAAAAACAGAACAAATAGCCAAAACAATCCTAAGCAAAAAGGACAAAGCCAGAGGCAACACATTACCTGATTTCAAACTACACTGTAAGACTACGGTAACCAAAACAGTGTGGTCCTGGTAGAAAAACAGACACATATACCAATGGAACAGAATAGAGAACCCAGAAATAAAGCCATATACTGACAGTCATCTGATCTTCAACAAAGTCAATATGGAGGACTCCCTAGTCAATAAATGGTGCTGGGATAGTTTGCTAACCATATGTGGGGTAATGAAACTGGACCGCTACCTTTTACCAAATACAAAAACTAACTCAAGGTGAATTAAAGATTTAAATGTAAGACCTCAAACTGTAAGAATCCTAGAAGAAAACCTAGGAAACCACTCTGGACATCAGCCTTGGGAAAGAATTTATGACTAAGTCCTCAAAAGCAATTGCAACAAAAACAAAAATTGACAAGTAGGAACTAATAAAACTAAACAGCTTCTGAAACAGACAACCTACAGAACAGGAGAAATTATTCACAAAGTAGGCATCTGACAAAAGTTTAGTATCCACAATCTATAAGGAACTTTAAAAACTGAGTAAGTAAAAGACAATCACATTAAAAAATGGGCAGACATAAACAGACCCTTCTCAAAAAGACATATAAGCTGCCAACAAACATGAAAAACTGCTCCAAATCACTAAGCAGCAGAGAAATGCAAATCAAAACCACAATGAGATATCATCTTATACCAATCACAATGGATATTATTAAAAAGTCAAAAAACAACATGCTGGCAAGGCTAGGGAGAAAAGGGAACACACACTGTTGGTGGGAATGTAAATTAGCTCAGTCACTGTGGAAAGCAGTTTTGGAGATTTCTTGAAGAATAAAACAGAGCTAACATTCAACCCCGCAATCCCATTACTGTGTATCTATCCAAAAGAAAACAAATCCCTGTACCAAAAAGACACCATGCACTCTTATGTTCATCACAGCACTATTCTGGATAGCAAGGACATGGAATCAACCTACTTGCCCATCAACGGTGGACTGGATAAAGAAAATGTGGTACATATACACCACGGAATACCATTCAGCCATATGAAGAACGAAATCATGTCCTTTGCAGCAAGGTGGATGAAGCTGGAGGCTATTACCCTAAGTAAATTAATGCAGGAACAGAAAATCAAATACCATATGTTCTCACTTATAAGTAGGAACTGAACATCAGGTACTCATAGACATAAAGACAGCAGTAATAGAAACTGGGGACTACTAGAAGGGGAGGAAAGGAAGACGGCAAAAGGTGAAAAATTATTGGTATGCTCAGTGCCTGGGTGATGGGATCATTTGTAGCCCAAACCTCAGCATCATGAAACAGACCCAGGTAACAAACCTGTACATGTACTGCCTAAATCTAAAATAAAAGTTTAAAAAAAAAACAAGAGAAAGAAAAAGGGAATCCATAAAAAATCTATACCTAACCTCATATTTAATGGTGAAGGACTGAATGAAAGTAAGGCAAGAATGCTCATTTTCATTCCTAATCAATCTCATATGGATAGTCTAGTCAATGCAATAAGGAAGGTTAAAAAAAAAAAAAAGGCAGCTAGGAAAGGAAAAGGTTAAGTTGTCCCTATTCACAGATGACATGATTATTTATGTGGCAAATCCCAAGGAATCTACAAAAAAGCGCCTATACGAAATGAAATTTCTTATACTAGAACTTCCTATATGCTAGAATACTAGACATTGAAAACATTATAAAAGTAATATTTACAATTACTAAAAACCTGAAATATTTAGGCATAACTCAATAAACTATCTGCTGATCTGTATGCTAAAATTACAACACTGATGAAATAAATCAAAGAAGATCTAAATAAACAGAGAGACATACAGGGCTCATGGATTGGAAAATACAATATTCTTAAGATGTCTCTTCTCCCCCAAATTTATAGATTCAACTCAATTTCAGTTAGAATCCCAGCATGATTTATTCTATAGATATTTGACAAGCTGATTTTAAAATGTTATCGAAAGGCAAAGAAGTTTACGGAAAGCCAAAACAATTTTGAAAAATAAGAACAAAGTGGGCTGGGTGGGGTGGCTCATGCCTGTAACCCCAGCCAAGGTAGGAGGGTCGCTTGAGGCCAGGAGTTCAAGATCAGCCTGGGCAACAGAGTGAGGCTGTCTCTCTAAAAAGTTTAAATAATTAGCCAGACATGGTGGCATGCACCCGTAGTCCTAGCTGCTGGAGAGGCTGAAATGGGAGGATTGTTTGAGCACAGGAGTTCAAGGTTACAGTGAGCTATGATCACGCCACTGCACGCTCCAGCCTGGGTGACAGAGTGAGACCCTGTCTCAAAACAAAAAGAGAAAACTAAGAATAAAGAAAGACTCCACTACTTGATTTCAAGATTTGCTATAAAGCTACATCAAGACAACGTAGTGCCAGTAAAAGGTAAACACACAGATCAGTAAAACAGAATAGAGAATCCAGAAATAGACCAACACGAATACAGTTAATTGATTTTTGACAAAAGTGCAAAGACAATTCAATAGAGGAGGGATGTTTTTTTCAACAAATGGTGTTAGAACTACTGAACATCCACCCATATGCCAAAAAATGAACTTTCACTTGCATTCAAAATTATATCAAAATAAATCATAGAATTAAATGTAAAACTGAAAATCATAAAAGTTCTAGAAGAAAACAAAACAGATAGTATCTTTGTGAATTTGGGCTCAGCAAGGGGTTTTAGATATGACACTAAAAGCAAAATCTCAAAAGAAGTAACTGATAAACTGGACTTCATCAGAATTAAAAACTGCTCTCTAAAAGTTACTGTTAAGAGAATGAAAAGATAAGCCACGAACTAGGAGAAAATATTTGTAGAACACATATCTGATAAAGGACTTGTATCTAGAATATATAAAGGATTCTCAAAACTCAATAATAAGAAAACTCAATTTTTAAAATGAACAAAATGTTTGATATCACCACAGAAGCTGTAACAATGGCAATTAAGCATATGAAAAGATATTCAGCATCATCACAGGGAAATGCAAATTAAAACCACACTGAGATATCACTATGCTGCCATTAGAATGGCTAAAATAAAAAATTAAAACAAAACAGACAACACTAAGTGTTGACAAGGAAGGGGAGAACTGGAACTCTCATCTATTATTGATGTGAATGCAAAATATTACAGTCATTTTAGAGTTTGTCAGTTTTTTTATGAAATGAAACACATATTTGTTATGTGACCCAGCAATCCTACTTGTAAGTATTCTTTCATCTTGCTCTGTTGCCAAGGCTGGAGTGCAGTGGCACAATCTCAGCTCACTGCAACCTCTGCCTCCCAGCCTCATGCAATCCTCCCACTTCAGTCTCCCAAGTAGCTGGGACTACAGGTGTGCAGCACCACGCGTGGGTAATTTTTTGTAAGGACAGGGTTTCACTATGTTGCCCAGGCTGGCACTTGTAAGTATGCAAGAAGAATAAAAACTCATGTTCATACAAAAACCTGTACATTAATAGTTACTTTATTCATAGTCACCCAAACCAGGAACCACCCATATATATGTCTTCCAACTGGTGAAAGAATAGACAAATATGGTTCATGCAAACAACGAAATATTACTCAGGTACAAACTATTGATACACAGAACAATATAAGGGGACTTCAAAAAGCTTGTGGAAAAATGGAATTAAAAGATTAAAAAATTTAAAACTATAAACTTTATTACTGAACATAAGCTCTATCAAGTGTGAGACACTTTTGTAAATGATGATACCAGCTATTTAGTTCACCCCTAAATAACTGAGGGTCCTGGAAATTTAATCATGTCAATGCAGTCTTTTTTACATTATTAACTGAAGAAAAATGGGTACCCTTTATAGATTTTAAGATTAGGAAACAAAAAGAAGTCGGAAGGAGCCAAATTAGGACTATAAAGCGGGTGCCCAAAACTTTCCTGTTGAAAAATCTCACAAAATTGCCCTTGTCTGATGAGAGCAATGAGCAGGAAAATTGTCGTGGTGGAGGACTCTCTGATCAAGCATTCCTGGGCAATCTTCTGCTAACACTTTGGCTAACTTTTTAAAAACACTCTTATAATACGCAGATGTTATGGTTCATTGGCACTCTAGAAAATCAACAAGTAAAATGCCTTGCACATCCCCAAATACTGTTTGTTGCCAGCGACCTTTGCTCTTAACCGATCCACTTTTGCTTTGACCACTTCCACTTCTCAGTAGCCATTGCTTTGAATGTGGTTTGCCTTCAGGATCATACTGGTAAAGCCATGTTTCATCTTCTGTTACAATTCTTTGAAAAAAATGCTCCAGGATCTTGATCCCACTTGGGTCCCATTTCCATTCAAAGCTCTGCTCTTGTCTGCAGCTGATCTGGGCACAACCGTTTTGGCACCTACTGAGTGGGAAGTTTGTTCAATGTAAAATTTTCAGTCAGAATTGTGTAAGCTGAACCAATTTACAGGGCTATGGGGCTGGCTAATTTTTGTGCTGTTAATTGTTAGTCTTCTTTAGTTAGGGCATGAACAAAATTAATTTTTTCTTTGAAAATAGGTGTAGGCCGGGCACGGTGGCTCACGCCTGTAATTCCAGCACTTTGGGAGGCCGAGACGGGCGGATCACGAGGTCAGGAGATCAAGACCATCCTGGCTAACACAATGAAACCGCATCTCTACTAAAAAATATAAAAAACTAGCCGGGCGTGGTGGTGGGCGCCTGTAGTTCCAGCTACTCGGGAGGCTGAGGCAGGAGAATGGCGTAAACCCGGGAGGCAGAGCTTGCAGTGAGCCAAGATCTGGCCACTGCACTCCAGCCTGGGTGACAGAGCGAGACTCTGTCTCAAAAAAAAAAACGAAAGAAAATAGGTGTGGATGGTCTCCTGCTGCAGGCTTCATCTTCAACATCATCTTGTCCCTTCTTAAAACAAGTTAGCCATTTGTAAACTGCTGAATTCTTTGGGGCACTGTCCCCATAAACTTTTTTTTTTTTTTGAGACAGAATCTTGCTCTGTTGTCAGGATGGAGTGCAGTGACGTGATCTCGGCTCACTGCAACCTCCGCTTCCTGGGTTCAAGCGATTCTCCTGCCTCAGCCTCCCAAGTAGCTGGGATTACAGACATGCGCCAGCACGCCCAGCTAATTTTTGTATTTTTAGTAGAGATGGGGTTTCACCATATGGGCCAGGATGGTCTCGATCTCTTGACCTCATGATCCGCCCACCTTGACTCTCAAAATGCTGGGATTATGGGCGTGAGCCACCACACTCGGTCCCCGTAAACTTTTTGTAAACCATCAATGATTGTACCATTCTTACACCCAACCTTCCCCATAAGTTTGCTGTTTGTTCTTGTTTCAATCTGAGCAGAATTCATGTTGCTCTGATATGGGCTCTTTTCAAACTGCTGTCTTAACCTTCTTAGTGCTTCTAAGTAGATCCTGTTCAGACATGTTATAAAGAGTTAGCCCAAGCTTATTTTAATGCAAAAAAGTTTTTTGAAATCCATGCATAGTTTTTCCATAATACACATTTTCCCTTCATATACTGACCCTCAAATGCATTATGCTAAGTAAGAAGCCAGACCCAAAGGTTACATGATTCCATTCATGACATTCTGAAAAGGCAAAACTATATAGACAGAGATCAGTGGTTGCCAGGGGTTGGGAGTGGAGAAAAGATTTTATTACAAATGGACAGCACAAGCATATTTTTTGGGGTGACAAAACTGTTCTGTATCTTGATTGCAGTGGTGATAACATCACTCTCTATGCATCTGTCAAAACTTATAGATGTGTACACCAAAAAAGTGAATGTAAAATATATAAATGAAAATATTTTTTAAAAAATTTAAATGACTTAGGGCTGGAAACTAATCTATGATGAAAGGTTAAAGAGAATGTTTATTTTCAGAAAAGACCTATAAAGCACTTTGTAATCTGTTTTCAAATGACACCATAAAATTATTCTGGCTGGGTACAGTGGCTCACACCTGTAATCCCAGCACTTTGGAAGGCTGAGGTGGGCGGATCACTCGAGCCCAGGAGTTCGAGACCAGCCTGGGCAATATGGTGAAATCCCATCTCTATTAAAAAATCTGAAAACTAGCTGGGTGTGGTGTCATGCGCCTGCAGTCCCAGCTACTTGGGAGGCTGAGGTAGGAGGGTCACCTGAGCCTGGGGAAGTCAGGGCTGCAGTGATCACACCACTGCACTCCAGCGTGGGAGACAGAGTGAGTCCCTGTCTGGAAAAAAAAAAAAAAAAAAAAAATTATTTTGGGTCAAAAATCAGGAAAACTGAAAATAAGGGAATGCAACCTTTGGTGTTATTTTATGTGTGTGTGTACCTATGTGTATACATGTAAACACATGCATACAAAGTATATATAAGTATATACACCACACACACATATACATAACACACACACACAAATTTATGTGTATATATTGGTTTTTGTCCACAGTTCCTGGTTCATAACTTACATAGCCCTTGTTGCAGTCTTTTGTTATACTGTTGGGTGTGGTAGGCCTCAAGAGCAGGCTTTCGACCTTCTCCTGCCCTCTTCTCACCTGCCCCAAGGCAGGACTCGGGGTCTTAAGCTCCCATGAGAGGGTACGATCCTAAACCCTGAGGGGAGGAATGCTAACATCTTGAAGCTTCCATAAAAACGCAAGAGGACAGGGTTCAGGGAACGTCTGGCTAGCTGAACACATATCAGGGCTGACAGAAAGGTGAAGAACTCATCCATGTGCCAGGAGGATGGTGCACCCCAACTCCACAGGGTCAGAAGCTCTAGCACCCAGGACCCTTCCATACCTTAGTCTTTGTATTTCTTCATCTGGCTGTTTGGCTGTTTATCTGTATCCTTTAAAATATCATTCTTAGTAAACTGGTAAATGTGTTTCTCTGAGCTCTGTGACCCACTCTCACAAATTAACTGAACCCAAAGACAGGGTTGTGGGAATCCTAACTTTAAGCCAGTTGGTCAGTTCCAGAGGCCCAGGCTTGCGATTGGTGATGAGTGAAGAAGGGAGCAGTCTTGGGGACTGAGTCCTCAATCTGTGGGATCTGACACTGCCTCCAGGTAGACAGCATCAGAATTAAATTAAATTGGAGGACACTTTGGCTGGTGTCCACTGCCTGGTAGTGGGGAGATATCTCATGCATCTGGTTACAGTTTTCTTCTGTGTTTATGATTGCTATCATGTGAGAGCAGAGGAAAAATATGGTTAGAGAGAGTTTTTCTCTACACACAACCTAACACATGGTAGATAATTTTAGTCTTAAACTACACCTGGGCTGGGTGTGGTGGCTCACACCTGTAATCCCAGCACTTTGGGAGGCCAACGTGGGAGGACCGCTTGAGTCCTGGAATTGGTGACCAGCCTAGGCAACAGAGGGAGACTCTATAGCTCCAAAAAACAATAAAACATTAGCCAGGCATAGCAGTGTGCATCTATAGACCCAGCCACTCAGGAGGCTGAGGCAGGAGGATAGCTTAAACCCAAGAGATTTGAGCTGTGATCGCAAAACTGGACTATAGCCTAGGCGACAAAGTGAGATCCTGTCTCAAAACAAACAAATAAAAAAACAAACAAAAAACCCCCAACTATACACCTGAAACATGGTTTGTAAATTATATCTCAAACTGATATTAAAAATAACACAAAGAAACTATACTTGAAGCACTTCTTTCTGCTACTCCAGTGTTTCTAAAACTTGTTTCATAAGAATCGCAGACAACTTGTTAAAAATAGATATTACCTTTGTGAGGCCGAGGAGGGCGGATCACCAGGTCAGGAAATCGAGACCATCCTGGCCAACACGGTGAAACCCCGTCTCTACTAAAAATTCCAAATAATTAGGTAGGTGTGGTGGCGGACGCCTGTAGTCCCAGCTACTTATGAGACTGAGGCAGGAGAATGGCGTGAACCCAGGAGGCGGAGCTTGCAGTGAGCCGAGATTGCATCACTGCACTCCAACCTGGTTGACAGAGCAAGACTCCATCTCAAAAAAAAAAAAAAGATATTCCCAGGATCCTTCCTGGAGATTAAGGAATCTAGGCTGGAAGTCAGGAAATTATACTTTTAAAATGTACCTCTTCCTCAAGGAATTTTCATTATCAGACAACTTTAGAAAACAAAGTGCCATTCATAAAAGGACAAATACTAGGACAGTGATTTCTATAGTGGAATCATATCCTAGAAAAATTCAAGATGACCCACTAGAATATGAAAGAAAATATTGTTCTTCTATGTATATTTAAATCTCAGGCCTCAAAAACGTTCCTATTTTAGGAGTGTATTTTATAATGTACACATTAAATCAGTGCAATAGTGCATGTAAATCATTCCCCACTCCTCCTGTAGGATGTGTGACCATAAAAAAGTAGAGACCACTGCTGTAAGGTAGAGACCACTGATTTATTATTGTTCCCCAACACAGCTGACCACTCCTCAGCCCCTGTCCTATCTTGCAACATTTCTGCAATCCTCATTTATATCTGCCAAAACTCTTTGTCTATCAAATCCCGGCCTAAGAGCATCATCATTCTGGATGAAGGACACAGTTCTTTTCTCTACCAATATGTGAAAAAGTATTTATTATATTGTATCTAGTAAGAAATTTGGAAGTGCCTACCTCTTTATACTATTCTTAACATCCGGTAGACTTGGTGCTTGAGGATTCAGCTCACGGATTTAACAGCTGTGATGTCAATCCTTCACAGGAAACTGTGAAGTTTCATGACATGTAGTAATCAGATTTTGCTAAGTTGCAAATGTGAATCAAGTATGCTTTTCAGCTGTATGAAGGACCAAATTACTTTGCTGGTGAGTGAACCAAGCTGACCACCAAGCATTTACTCTCACACAGCTATACTGTTCCCTCTGCTTGTTGCTATTAGGGTCAGGAAAAGGCCTCTTTAATTTTTCAGTTATCCTTTACCGCATGGGTCCTCACCAATTATCTATAAAGTTTACTGTAAAGGGTCCTTAAATTTAAATATTTATATCTATATATTTTTAAATTAGCAAAAAATGCAGCCTGGGAAGTGTCTGAGTAAGCATTAAAAAAGAACTGTCACAACTTAAAATGACTCATATTCATGCACTATGGCAAATAGACATTAAGTGATATTCATGATTTGGGGCATTCAGTTCACAAACTGCTAAGGATGTGTTCAATATCAAAGATATCAAGATATCTCTCCACAATTCTTCTCAGGTTAGAACTCTATGGTAAACATGAACTGTGCTCAGAAAACATAGCACTAAGCTTCATCCTGCTAACCCTCCAAGTCAATAACATATCTCAAACAAGGTTCTTCTCTTTCTCACCCTCAAGAATATCTTCATAAAGGGCATGTACTCCTTCAGGCACAATGACCGCCAGAGCAGTTCCACAGAGAAGGCCAGCACCCAAAACAGTCACCAGCTTCAGTCGTTCCTGGAGAGAAAACAAATCATTGCAAACTTTGATTAATGAATGGGGAAAAGTTTCTGAAGTATCTGTAATCAAGACTGTGAGCTGCTCATTTGTGAGACCAACATCTACAATAGACAGTGAAGCTAAAAAATAATCAATTTCATGAGTAATGCCAATTAAAACAAAGAGATGAATTTTTTTTTTTTTTTGAGACAGAGTCTTGCTCTGTTGCCCAGGCTTGAGCACAGTGGCGCGGTCTCAGCTCACTGCAGCCTTTGCCTCCCAGGTTCCAGCAATTATCCTGCCTTAGCCTCCCGAGCAGCTGGGATTACAGGCGTGTACCACAACACCCAGCTAATTTTTGTATTTTCAGTAGAGATGGGGTTTCACCATGTCAGCCAGGCTGGTCTCCAACTCCTGACCTCACGATCCGCCTGCTTTGGTCTCCCAGAGCGCTGGGATTACAAGCGTGAGCCACTGTGCCCGACTGAGATGAAATTTTTTAAATGACTAGGTTAACAATGATTTGGAAAAATGTCTACTCTCCATGATAGGGAGAATGAGTACACTTTAATACTGGAAGGAATGTGAATTGCTACAACCTTTGGAGACCACAATTTGGCATTCAGATTTAAAGCCTCAAAAATGTGAACTCTTTGATCCAGAAATTTTACTTCTAGAAATTCACCCTAAGAAAGAACTGTGCAAAGATGACCACTGTGCTTATTACTAATGCAAACCTGAAAATAAACGTCCAATAAAGGAGACTGGCTAAATAAACTATAAATTTCATCAAGAGTACCACAACACTCAGCCATTAAAAATTAAGAAATAAATATGTTAACAGATATAGGAAGTCATGATATGCTGCTATGAGGAAAAAGCTGATGGCAATCGGTATGTATTGATAATCTCATATTTATAAAAAATATATATGTAAGTAGAACAAATTACATTAAACATCAACAATTTTTTACTTAAAATTTATAATTTGCAATATATAAATACATAACTTATAACACATAATTTATCTACAATAAACATGTATTACTCATACGATGAAAAAAATGTATTTAGATATCAATGCTAAAATTCTTCTGTGGTTTTAATCCAACTTAATCCCAATTGTTGTCTTTTTACCCAAGTTTGAGAGACTCTGTCTTGTCATACAAAAAGATTAGGTTTCAAAGTTTCTTGAAGCAGCAGTATACCCTAATATGACTTCCTGGGATCTCAGAAGTATGAAAAATGATTTTAAAAACTACAACTAGGTGGGTGGATCACCTGAGGTCAGGAGTTAGAGACCAGCCTGTCCAACATGGTGAAACCCTGTCTCTACAAAAATACAAAAATTAGCCAGGCATAGTGGCGTGTGCCTGTAATCCCAGCCACTTGGGAGTCTGAGACTGGAGAATCACTTGAACCCGGGAGGTGAAGGTCGCAGTAAGCAGAGATTGTGCCACTGCACTCCACCTTGGGTGACAGAGCAAGACTCCATTTCAAAACAAAACAAAACAAAACAAAACAAAACAAAACAAATACACCTGCAAGGAGAGCCAGGCATGGTGGTGTGCACCTGTAGTCTCAGCTGCTCGGATGGTGGAAGCAGAGGATCATTTAAACCCAGGAGCTCAAGACTATAGTGTGCTATAATCACTGCACTCCAGGCTGGGCAACATAATAAGAGCTGTCTTTAAAAAAAATAAAAAAGAATAAAAAACTACAAGAAGCCGGACATAGTAGTACACACTACTATGTTGTTCCAGATATGGGGAGGCTGAGGCTGTAGTGAGCTATGATCTTGCTGAATTATACTCCAGCCTGGACAACATAAAGAGACCCCATTTTTGAAAACAAAACCACAAGGGAATAATTATACATGTTGCTTATGAAAAAGTTTCAATAATTTAATGGTACATCATGTACTTCATCTGTTTGTTTAAGAGCTTAGTTAGCAAGCAAGTGGTCCGTTCCAAGATGGCCAAATAGGAACGGCTCTGGTCTGCAGCTTGCAGCATAATCGACACAGAAGACGGGTGATTTCTGCATTTCCAACTGAGATACCAGGTTCATCTCATTGGGACTGGCTGGACAGTGGGTGCAGCCCATGGAGGGTGAGCCGAAGCAGGGTGGGGCATCACTTCACCTGGGAAGCACAAGGGGTTGGGAGATTTCCCTTTCCTAGCCAAGGGAAGCCGTGACAGACTGTACCTGAAAAATCAGGAGACTGCCACCCAAATACTGCGCTTTTCCAACAGTCTTAACAAACAGCACACCAGGAGATTATATCCCGCTCCTGGTTTAGCGGGTCCCATACCCATGGAGCCTTGTTCACTGCTAGCACAGCAGCCCAAGATCGAACTTTGAGGAGACAGCCTGGCTGGGGGAGGGGCGTCTGCCATTGCTGAGGCTGGAGTAGGTAAACAAAGCGGCCAGGAAGTTCGAACTGGGTGGAGCCCACCGCAGCTCAGCAAGGCCTACCTGCTTCTGTAGACTCCACCTCTGGGGGCAGGGCATAGCTGAACAAAAGGCAGCAGAAACTTCTGCAGACTTAAACGTTTCTGTCTGACAGCTCTGAAGACAGGAGTGGTTCTCCCAGCATGGTATTTGAGCTCTGAGAACGGACAGACCGCCTCCTCAGACTCCCTCCACAAGTGGTTCCCTGACCCCCGTGTAGCCTAACTGGGAAGATACCTCCCAGTAGGGGCCGACTGACACCTCATACAGCCAGGTGCTCATCTGAGACGAAGCTTCCAAAGGAAGGATCAGGCAGCAATATTTGCTGTTCTGCAGCCTCTGCTGGTGATACCCAGGCAAACGGTCTGGAGTGGATCTCCAGCAAACTCCAACAAACCTGCAGCTGAGGGACCTGACTGTTAGAAGGAAAACTGTTAACAGAAAGGAATTGCATCAACATCAACAAAAAGGACATCCACACCAAAACCCCATCTGTAGGTGACCATCATCAAAGACCAAAGGTAGATAAAACCACAAAGATGGGGAGAAATCAGAGCAGAAAAGCTGAAAATTCTAAAAACCAGAGCTCCCCTTCTCCTCCAAAGGATTGCAGCTCCTTGCCAGCAACGGAATAAAGCTGGATGGAGAATGACTTTGACGAGTTGACAGAAGTAGGCTTCAGAAGGCCGGTAATAACAAACTTCTCCGAGCTAAAGAAGGATGCTCGAACCTATCGCAAGGAAGCTAAAAACCTTGAAAAAAGATTAGACGAATGGCTAACGAGAATAAACAACGTAGAGAAGACCTTAAATGACCTGATGGAGCTGAAAACCATGGCACGAGAACTACACGACACATGCACAAGCTTCAGTAGCTGATTTGATCAGTGGAAGAAAGGGTATCAGTGATTGAAGAGCAAATTAATGAAATGAAGCGAGAAGAGAAGTTTAGAGGAAAAAGGAGTAAAAAGAAATGAACAAAGCCTCCAAGAAATATGGGACTATGTGAAAAGACCAAATCTACATTTGATTGGTGTATCTGAAAGTGATGGGGAGAATGGAACCAAGTTGGAAAACACTCTTCAGGATATTATCCAGGAGAACTTCCCCAACCTAGCAAGGCAGGCCAACATTCAAATTCAGGAAATACAGAGAGCACCCCAAAGACACTCCTCGAGAAGAGCAACCTCAAGACACATAATTGTCAGATTCACCAAGGCTGAAATGAAGGAAAAAATGTTAAGGGCAGCCAGAGAGAAAGGTCAAGTTACCCACAAAGGGAAGCCCATCAGACTAACAGCAGATCTCTCAGCAGAAACTCTACAAGCCAGAAGAGAGTGGGGGACAATATTCAACATTCTCAAAGAAAAGAAATTTCAACCCAGAATTTAATACCCAGCCAAACTAAGCTTCATACGTGAAGGAGAAATAAAATCCTTTACAGACAAGCAAATGCAGAGAGATTTTGTCACCACCAGGCCTGCCTTACAAGAGCTCCTGAAGGACGCACTAAACATGGAAAGGAACAACTGGTACCAGTTACTGCAAAAACATGCCAAATTGCAAAGACCATCGATGCTAGGAAGAAACTGCATCAACTAACGGGCAAAACAACCAGCTAACATCATAATGACAGGATCAAATCCACACATAAGAATATTAATCTTAAATGTAAATGGGCTAAATGCCCCAATTAAAACACACAGACTGGCAAATTGGATCAAGAGTCAAGACCCATCAGTGTGCTGTATTCAGGAGACCCACCTCATGTGCAGAGACACATATAGGCTCAAAATAAAGGGATGGAGGAAGATCTATCAAGCAAATGGAAAGAAAACAAAGAAAAAAAAAAAAAAAGCAGGGGTTGCAATCCTAGTCTCTGATAAAACAGACTTTAAACCAGCAAAGATCAAAAGAGACAAAGAAGGCCATTACATAATAGTAAAGGGATCAATTCAACAAGAAGAGCTAACTATCCTAAATATATATGCACCCAATGCAGGAGCACCCAGATTCATAAAGCAAGTCCTTAGAGACCTACAAAGAGACTGAGACTTCCACACAATAATAATGTGAGATTTTAACACTCCACTGTCAATATTAGATCAACGAAACAGAAAGTTAACAAGGATATCCAGGACTTGAACTCAACTCTGCACCAAGCAGACCTAATAGACATCCACAGAACTCACCACCCCAAATCAACAGAAAATACATTATTCTCAGCACCACATCGCACTTATTCCAAAATTGACCACATAGTTCGAAGTAAAGCACTCCTCAGCAAATGTAAAATCACAACAAACTCTCAGACCACAGTGCAATCAAACTAGAACTCTAAGAAACTCACTCAAAATCACTCAACTACATGAAAACTGAACAACCTGCTCCTGAATGACTATTGGGTAAATAACGAAATGAAGGCAGAAATAAAGATGTTCTTTGACACCAATGAGAACAAAGACACAATGTACCAGAATCTCTTGGACACATTTAAAGCAGTGTGTAGAGGGAAATTTATAGCACTAAATGCCCACAAGAGAAAGCAAGAAAGATCTAAAATCAACACCCTAACATTGCAAAAGAACTACAGAAGCAAGAACAAACACATTCAAAAGCTAGCAGAAGGCAAGAAATAACTAAGATCAGAGCAGAACTGAAGGAGATAGAGATGCAAAAAACCCTTCAAAAAAATCAATGAATCCACGAGCTCGTTTTTTGAAAAGATCAACAAAATTGATAGACTGCTAGAGCAAGACTAATAAAGAAGATAGATGAATCAAATAGACACAATAAAAAATGATAAAGGGGATATCACCACCAATCCCACAGAAATACAAACTACCATCATAGAATACTATAAACACTCTAAGCAAATAAACTAGAAAATCTAGAAGAAATGGATAAATTTCTGGACACATACACCTTCCCAAGACTAAACCACAAGTTGAATCCCTGAATAGACAAATAACAGGCTCTGAAATTGAGGCAATAATAGCCTACCAACCAAAAAAAGTCCAGGAACAGACAGACTCACAGCTGAGTTCTACCAGAGGTAAAAGAGGAGCTGGTACCATTCCTTCCGAAACTATTTCAATCAATAGAAAAAGAGGGAATCCTCTCTAACTCATTTTATGAGGCCAGCATCATCCTGATACCAAAGCCTGGCAGAGACACAACAACAAAAAAAGAGAATTTTAGAAGAATATTTCTGATGAACATTGATGCAAAAATCCTCAGTACAATACTGGCAAACTGAATCCAGCAGCACATCAAAAAGCTTATCCACCAGATCAAGTTGGCCTCATCCCTGGGATGCAAGGCTGGTTTAACACAGGCAAATCAATAAACATAATCCATCACAGAGACAGAACCAAAGACAAAAACCACGATTATCTCAATAGATGCAGAAGAGACCTTCAACAAAATTCAACAGCCCTTCATGCTAAAAACTCTCAATAAACTAGTATTGATGGGATGTATCTCAAAATAATAAGTTATTTATGACAAATCCACAGCCAATACCATACCGAATGGGCAAAAACTGGAAGCATTTCCTCTGAAAACTGGCACAAGACAGGGATGCCCTCTCTCACCACTCCTATTCAACATAGTGTTGGAAGTTCTGGCCAGGGCAATCAGGCAAGAGAAATAAA
>NW_012116265.1:24897865-24899523 GCF_000951035.1 Colobus angolensis palliatus
AGCAAACCAACATAGCACATGTATACATATGTAACAAACCTGCACGTTGTGCACATGTACCCTAGAACTTAAAGTACAATAATAATAAAAAAGAGGTTAGTTAGCAAAAATAGTAGCTCTATTATCTCTAATATATTACTGAACTTCTGACTGAGAGGCTGGGAGCCTAACTAGCTTTTGTAAATATTATCTCTATGGGAAAATAGTTTTTTAGCTGAAAGGCTGGTTGAAACATTACTCCCTCCTTGTTTGGAGTGGAAGAAAGGGATCTATGTATCTATTGAAAAAGGGGGAACTAAAGCTGCAATGTCAACACCAACTAATACATGCCGTATAGCAAGAGGAGAATCCCCCCTGATCCCCAGCACACAGCCAGGTCAACCCTTATACATTCAGAATGGCTACTGGGTACTTGTAAACTGAGAGTATTCTAGTGGTTGGGGTACTGGCTTGGGAGGGAGAACAGACTCCATGACACAGACAAAGGATTTGTATTTTAAGTAGAAAGAACTTCTACAACTCAATAATAAAAGACAAACAACCAATTAAAAAATAGGTAAAACACTGAACAGACACTTCACAAAAGATGTATGAATGGCTAATAAGCCCATGAAAAGATGCTCAACATCATTTAGTCATCAGAAAAAATGTAAATCAAAACTATGCAAGATATCTTTTCACACTCATTAAAATGCCCAAAATTGAAAAGACTGACAATTCTAAATAATTACAAGATATATAGCAACTGGAAAACTCACACATTGCTGGTGGCAGCATAAAATGGTACAACCGCTTTGGAAAATTAGCAATCTCTTATAAAGTTAAACTAGCATTCCCCTTTTGAGTATTTACTCAAAAGAAATGAAAACATATGTCCACAAAAAACTTGTACAAGAATATTCATAGAAGCTACATCAAGAATAGCCACAATCTGGAGGAGATGTCCATTGACAGGAGAATGGATAAACAAATTGTGGTATATTTAAACAATGGACTACCACTTGGCAATAAAAAGGAATAAACTACGGCTACATATAGCACATAAATGAATAAATCTCATAAACATTTTCCTGATGTTTGCGTGAAAGAAGCCTTACACAAAAGAATATGTACTGTATGAATCAATGTATATGAAGTTTAAAAACAGGCCAAACTAATCTGTAACAATTGAAATCAGAACAGTGACTGCCTCTGGTGACCAGGGATGAAAGGGTGGCCACACAGTGGGGATTCACCGGAAAGTGGCATCAGGTTACTTTCAAAAATAATAGATATGTTCTAAATCTTGATTGGGATGTGAGTTACATTTGTAAACATTTGCTAAAATTCATCAAACTATATTAAGATCTGTACCTTTCACTCTATAAAATTTCTATTTATAAAAAAATTAACTGGGTAGTAAATATACTCAGCCAGGATTTCTGAAAGGATTCATTTTAGAACCATTCAGTTTTAACAAGGCTTCTTTCTTCATGGCAGGTCTCTGAAATCAAGGTCAGAGATCTAATTCGAACACTAAAAGGCACTTCCAAAAATTTTCCTTAAACAATCTCATCTGCCGTTCAGATATTTCTTTTTTTTTGAGACGGAGTCTCACTCTGTCGCCCAGGCTGGAGTGCAGTGGCCGGATCTCAGCTCACTGTAAGCTCCGCCTCCTT
>NW_012116265.1:24901130-24957390 GCF_000951035.1 Colobus angolensis palliatus
GGGTTTCACCATGTTAGCCAGGATGCTCGATCTCCTGACCTCGTGATCCGCCTGCCTTGGCCTCCCAAAGTGCTGGGATTACAGGTGTGAGCCACCGCGCCTGGCCGATTCTTTGAAATTTTAAATATGTGACTGATCTATGAAACCCCAAAGCTGGAAAATCCTGATCTAAGTGCAAACATGAAATTATAATACCATCAAACATTCAGAAACAAAGAATTTCAGTTTGTAGGAAGAGACCATCAAGGTAAATCTGAATGAATCATCTAGCTTGGTAGTATTTCCTTCGAAGAAAGGCAGCCTGAGGTAAAACTACTGTATTGTTTTCAGTTCACTTTGAAATTAAGTGCATTTATTTACCAAATGAAGTTAAACATCCACTCAACACTATGTTTACTGTTTGTCCCTGTAACCCCTTCCTCACAAAATTATCTATTATGTCAGGGCAGAGATCTTTAATTTACTGCTAAATTCTCAATTTATAAGGAAGTATCTGGCACATAGCAGTTTCCCCTAAATATTTATTGAAAGAAGGAATTAAATGCCCACCACCATGCAAAGCACTAGGGACTTGGTACCAGCCACTGGGGTCTGATATAAACAATTACACAAATGTAGTGGAACATCTTTAGAATATTTGTGCCAGGAAACAGACCTCATATATTCCTTGTAAGCATAACTATATCAAGAATTTTCAGTGATTAGTTGATTCAGAATTGATAGTTTCACTCAAGGGGCATGCAAATACATTTAATAAAGGGCCATAGGCCGGGCGCAGTGGCTCATGCCTGTAATCCCAGCACTATGGGAGGCTGAGGCAGGCAGATCACAAGGTCAAGAAATCGAGACCATCCTGGCCAACACAGTGAGACCTCGTCTCTACTAAAAATACAAAAATGAGATGGGCGTGGTGGCATGCGCTGGTAGTCCCAGCTACTCAGGAGGCTGAGGCAGGAGAATCGCTTGGACCCGGGAGGTAGAGGTTGCAATGAGCTGAGATCGTGCCACTGCACTCCAGCCTGGTGACAGAGCAAGACTCCATCTCAGAAATAAAATAAAATAAAAGCCCATAATACAATTTCATATAAATACATTTAATTAAGAACCATAGCTGGGCGCGGTGGCTCACGCCTGTAATCCCAGCACTTTGGGAGGCCGAGGTGGGCGGATCACGAGGTCAGGAGATCGAGACCATCCTAGTTAACACAGTGAAACCCCGTCTCTACTAAATATACAAAAAAATTAGCCAGGCATGGTGGCGGGTGCCTGTAGTCCCAGCTACTCAGGAGGCTGAGGCAGGAGAATGGCGTGAACCCGGGAGGCGGAGCTTGCAGTGAGTGGAGATTGCGCCACTGCACTCCAGCCTGGGCAACAGAGTGAGACTCCGTCTCAAAAAAAAAGCATAACAGAATTTAATCATAATAAATGTGAGGCAATGCTGTCATTTGTCTTAACAGTGCAAACATCTTCTATGACATATATTTTTCCCAAGGAGCTCAAAACTCCTTAGGAAAGGAGTTTTGTTAGTTATTTATTTACTATTTACTTTTTTTGAGACAAAGTCTTGCTCTGTGGCCCAGGCTGGAGTGAAGAGACAAAACTCGGCTTACTGCAGCTACCACCTCCAGGTTCAAGCAATTCTCCTGCCTCAGCCTCCTGAGTAACTGAGATTACAGGTACATACCACCACGCCTGGCTAATTTTTTTGTATTTTTAGTAGAGACAGGGTTTCACCATTTTGGCCAGGCTGGTCTCGAACTCCTGACCTTAGGTGATCCACCTGCCTTGACCTCCCGAAGTGCTGGGATTATAGGGATGAGACAGTGCACCCAGCCTGTTTTTGGTTTTGTTTTGTTTTCTTTTTAGAGGCAGAGTCTCACTCTGTCACCCAGGCTGGAGTGCAGTGGTGCGATCTCAGCTCGCTGCAAGCTCCGCCTCCCAGGTTCACGCCATTCTCCTGCCTCAGCCTCCCCACTAGCTGGGACTACAGGCATCCACCACCACGCCCGGCCAATTTTTTGTATTTTTTTTTAGTACAGACGCTGTTTCACTGTGTTAGCCTGGATGGTCTCGACCTCCTGATCTCGTGATCCGCCTGCCTCGGCCCCCCAAAGTGCTGGGACTACAGGCGTGAGTCACCGCGCCCAGCCTGTTTTTTTTTTTTTTTTTTTTTGAGACAGCTCTGTCACCCAATCTAGAGTGCAGTGGCACCATCACAGCTCACTGCAGCCTCAAACTCCTGGGCTCAAGTGATCCTCCCACTCTAGCTTCTCAAAGCCACTGGTGTGCACCACCATGCCCAACTAATTTTTAAATCAGCCTGGTCTCAAATTCCTGAACTCAAGTGATCCTCCCACCTCAGCCTCCCAAAGAGCTGGGATTACAGGCCACTGTCCCCAGTCTCAGTCCTTGTTTTAATCTTCAGCAAAGCAATGTAAAGATTGTCCTACAAAATTTTTATCAGCTTGATAAATGTCTATGAGCCTTTTCATGGCAACCAATATTACAGAAATAACAGTTTTGATGAAAAGAACCAGCAGTCCAAAAAAAAAGCATTACTGCCAATTGCAATTTTTATTTTAATTTGAAAAAGCAAAATTCTTTACCTGATCATTTTGACTCAATCTAATTTATTTTAAGCACTAGAATTGTGGTTTCATGTATTTGTATGGCTGTATTCTTCCACACAACTTGGGATTCAATCTCAAGTTTTATTTATATTAAAGTTAACAAAATGCTGACAGGCTCTCTCTTTTGCTTACAGTAAATCACTAAAAAGTTTATTTACATGGAGAACTACAAATTCCAAGTGTCACTGAAGATGAAAAGAGAGTTCCCAAAGCAACAATTTCTGTCAGTGAAATGAAGTATTTGCTAAGGAGAGGCATGAACTGTGCAATGCCATTGGTTTTATGTTATCTCATTTTAGAAGTTCACAGTTGCAGCCTGACTGAACCAAAAGATCTGCCAAATATATTAATTAAAACAACAGCTTGCACTCTATGCCATTAACCATCAGCATAAGCTTTGAAGTCAGTTTAATTTCTTGGCAGACACTAACGTAGTTAAATGGTCTTTCTTTCCCTGCTCACAGAAACAGTCAACAAATTGGTTCACCAAAAGACAAGCCAACAATTTTAAAAGCTTTTTTTTTTTTTGAGATGGAATCTCACTCTGTGACCCAGGCTGGAGGCAGTGGTGCGAATCTGGCTCACTGCAACCTCTACCTCCCAAGTTCAAGCTATTCTCCTGCCTCGGCCTACAAGCGTGTGCCACCATGCCCAGCTAATTTTTGTATTTTTAGTAGAGACAGGGTTTCACCATGTTGACCAGGCAGGTCTCGAACTCCTGACCTCAAGTGATCCACCAGCCTTGGCCTCCCAAAGTACTGGGATCACAGGCATGAGCCACCGCATCCAGCCTTTAAAAGCTTTTGATATGGAAAACATTTTATCTCAATCTTCCTTGTGCCATGCCCATTTTAGTAGTCAAAGCGTCAACTACAGCTTCCTAAAAAAAAAAATCAAAGGTACATCTCTTATCATAAGAATGATCCCTTCAAAGTTCCAGTCACTGAAGAGATAAAATATCACAGGCTATGAAGTAACTCTGGCTCAGGCAACAAAGTTTTCCCCCATATTCTTACAAACAAACCTGCTTCAAGAAAGAGGTATTTCCTAATGTCAATTTAGCCACTACATTATCTGTTGCTAAGTGTTAGTAACAGATAATAAAGAAAACTCAGATCTAATTTGGTTCTTCAAGTCCTTACAGCTGGAACAAGATGCCAAAAAGTTTCCTGGCTCTAAGTAGCAGCTGTGTGACACAGGACAAGTCTTCCTGGGCTTCATGGCCTCCTCTGTAAGAAGGGACTACTGCTACTAATATTATTATTATGTAGGAGCAGGATATTAGCGCAACTTGGCAGAGTAGGTGTTGTTATTACTTGTCTTCAACATCACAGTAGCATGCAAAAAAAGCTTCTAAGCACCTCCACTGCAAGAATAACACAAGTTCCAGTGAACAAAGCTACAATTCTGCCATGTTGCCAGGGGCATGTAAGCTCCCTATTTCCTAACTCATCTGACATCAAGGTTACTTAACACCTTCTAAGGCAGTAATAACAAGCAAGTATTTTATTAATGCCATTTCCTCCAATCTTGGAAAATAAAATTAATTTATTTTTCTTTTTGCATAAAATTCCTTTCTAAACATAAAAGAACTAAATATAAATCCCATAAGATTGTTTGATGTAACTACAAAGTCAAAACAAATAAAAACCCATTGAAAAATGACCTGGAAAAGCATTGCCAATAAATATATCATTGATACATAAGAAGTTCAACTGAACTGAGCAGACTAAAATAGTAAATATACCTTTTCCTCTATGAAATTAGTACAGTTTTAAAAATGAATAATGATAAAGTTTGTGAGAATACAGTGTTATTTGCATGTGTTGGAAAAATGCATTTTTAAAAACTGGTAATATAGATTGAGAACCTTCTGAAGCACATTCATGCCCTTTAGCTCTATCATTCTATCCCTGAAAAAATAATCTGAAATATGGTCAATGCTTGAGACAAAAAAAATTCGTGCAACACTACTATCATGACAAAAATGTAAAAACAAATTAAATGCATATTAAGAATTTCTGTACATAATTGAACGTAATGAGAACATTTTAAAAAATGCCCACGGCTTGGCACAGTGTCCCCTACCTGCAATCCCAGCACTTTGGGAGGCCAAGGCAAGAGGATTGATTACTTGAGTTCAGGAGTTCGAGACCAGCCTGGGCAACATAGTGAGACCTCACCTCTACAAAAAATATAAAAATTAGCTGGGCCTGGTGGCACATGCCTGAGTCCCAGCTACCAGGGAGGCTGAGGTAGAAGGATGGCTTGAGCCCAGGGGGTGGAGGTTGCAGTGAGCCAAAACAAACATGCCACTGCACTCCAGTCCGGGTAACAAAGTGAGACCTTGCCTTAACAACAACAAAAAATGCCTAGAACAAGTTTTTAAGAATAAAGGAAAATGCTTATGATATACTACCAGGTCATAAAAGGGAGAATGTAAATTACACATATCAACCACAATCAATTATGTTAAAAATGCAAACAAATAGAAAAAAAGAAACAAAAATGTTATTAGTGATTCTAATTGAACAGTAGAATAATACTTTTATTTTCCTTTTATACATTACCATATTTTCTAAATTTTCCACAGTGTCTTTTTAAAAATTGTTAATTTAATTAGAGGCTATATAAATAGGGGCTTTGTACTTACTAAACTTGAGGCCCACTTTCCTTATCTACAAGTGGGACAAGAATTCTTCCCTTTCAAGGTTACTGTTAAAATCAACGTAGAACCTGACATATCAGTTGACATGTAGTTGTTATTATACTACAGTCAAATTAAAGAATATAGTGTCTTTAATGTGAACATAGAGATGTTTTCCCCTCTACAAGTGGTTCTAAACAACTGCCCTCTGACGTTGTGTAATAATTCAAAATGTTTTTCAGTCTCTCCCACCCCCACTACCATGCTGTAACTTATTTCCTCTACTTGCTTGCCCACCCCTTCTACATGCAGAGAGATTAGAAATCAGGCAGTCTAGAGGCTTGTCGACTCACAAACATGGGTTGTTTGGCCCATGCACTGATGCAATATCTGAGTAAAGAGCCAAAGGGTAAAATTCAGGAGACTTAATATAAAAATTCAGATCTCCAGCTTTGGAAAAATAGGAAGACTTGGTGTTGTCAAATGATATATGCTCTTTAGATGCCCACAGTTCTCACTTCTCCCTAATGACTCCCAGGCACTGACAGTGAAGGTCAGCTGCCATATATCATGACACCGGGGCTGTCTTATTTTACTCTGGCTTAATTCTCTGTTCAGCCTTATTTGATTTATGATCCATTACCTACCTGTATCAGTCAGGGTCCTTTCATGAAAGAGAAAGCATAAAGTAATTTGAAGAGAGAAAGTTTAACATAAAGAATACCTACAAAAGGAACCTGGGCATGGTGGCTCATACCTGTAATCCTACCACTTTGGGAGGCCAAGGTGGGTGGATCAACTGAGGTCAGGAGTTTGAGACCAGCCTGACCAACATGGTGAAACTCTGTCTCTACTAACAATACAAAAATTAGCCGGGCGTGGTGGTGGGCAGCCGTTATCTCAGCTACTTGGGAGGCTGAGGCAGGAGAATCGCTTGAGCCCAGAGACAGAGGTCGTGGTGAGCCAAGATTGTACCACCACACTCCAGCCTGGGCAACAGAGCAAGACTCCATCTCAAAAAAAGAAAGAAAGAAAAAAAGAATACCTATGAAAGCATAAAAGGGGACTAGAATTATGAGGAACTGACTAAAAGAGAACCATACAGAATATAATAGCAGGGCAGGGCGTGTGGCTCACACCTGTAATCCCAGCACTTTGGGGGGCCAAAGCAGATGGATCGCCTGAGGTCGGGAGTTCAAGTCTAGCCTGACCAACACGGAAAAACCCTGTCTCTACTAAAAATACAAAATTAGCCAGGTATAGTGGCAGGCACCTGTAATCCCAGCTACTTGGGAAGTTGAGGCAGGAGAATCACTTGAACCTGGGAGGCGAAAGTTGCGGTGAGCCAAGATCGCACCATTGCACT
Source organism: Colobus angolensis palliatus (assembly GCF_000951035.1). Taxonomy (NCBI): domain Eukaryota; kingdom Metazoa; phylum Chordata; class Mammalia; order Primates; family Cercopithecidae; genus Colobus; species Colobus angolensis. Next base: position 24,907,774 of record NW_012116265.1, read on the forward strand.
CCAGCCTGGGCAACAAAAGCAAAACTCCATCTCCCCTGCAAAAAAAGAATATAATAGCAGATATACGGGGCAGCTACTATCCTAGCACTGAGATAAGAGTGCTCAAAGAAGAGGCCCCACAAAGGCTGAGATCCAAACCCTGCTGAAGAGGGGATGGGTGGGGCTCTGCGAATGGCAGAGAAGTTTCTATAGTGCCGTGCTGGTGGAACCTGCTGGAAATCTGTACTCGAGGTTTTGAGAAAAGTGTTCATGGGAAAGTGGCTCACCAGCAAGACTATAAAACCGCCCAAGGGGAGTGCCAGGGGAAACTACCAACTGCTGTGTGCGTGAGGACTGTGTGTGCAGCAGGAGCCTGGGGCTGGAGAAGCCTTTGGTGGTGCAGGAGCTGGGTCTCAGGGAAGCCTGGCTAGAGGCTGGGAAAGCCACAGTCACATGTGTTGCAGGAACCTGTGCTGAAGAAGCTGGGTGCATTGCAGGAACTGGACACAGGTGAGGGTGCCTGTGCTACAGGAAATGGTGCCAGGCAAGTGTGGCAGAACCAAGAAAGAAAACCATTTCCACTTATAATTTCTCTCCAGTACCCCTTGCAGACAAAGCATAACATTGTGCCAGCTGGTAGAGGAAAAATATTTACGGGGCCCAGATGCGTTTTTGCGGAGTAGTCAGTGAAGACTGAATTTAAAGCTGAGAGGAAATAAATTGATAACTGTCCCACCAGCCTACCAGAATTACATAAAAAAGATACACAGGAGCCAAATGAGAACCAGGAACAGCAGAGAGCAAACAAAATGCTTGTTCTTCAGGCTATTTGGCTAATTAGAGACTTTGCTGGTCCTTTAGATTAATGTGGCTTCTGGATGGCCAAGTTCTACACAAGGGAGGTGCTACCAAAATTCTTCTCCTTCATCATCATTATAGTAACATTTATTAAGTACTTACTATGTCAGGCATTTCTATTACAGTCACTTTACATATATTAGCTCGTTCATCCTCAAAACAATCTTATGAGGTAGGTACTTCTATTGTCTCCACTTTAAAGGAAACAGAGACATAGAAAGTTCAATTTGCCCAGGTTTACACAGCCAGTAATGGCAGAGTCATAATCTGAACCTATGTAGTCTAGCTCCAGAATATATAATCTTTTTTTTTTTTTTTTGAGGCAGAGTCTCGCTCTGTTGCCCAGGCTGGAGTGCAGTGGTGCAATCATGGCTCACTGCAACCTCCGCCTCCCAGGTTCAAGTGATTCTCCTGCCTCAGCCTCCCAAGTAGCTGGGACTACAGGCATGTGCCATCACGTCCAGCTAATTTTTGTATTTTTAGTAAACGCGAGGTTTCAACATGTTAGCCAGGATGGTCTTGATCTCCTGACCTCATGATCCGCCCACTTTGGCCTCCCAAAGTGCTGGGATTACAGGCGTAAGCCACTGCCCCCGGCCCAGAATATATCATCTTAAACACTACGCTAAATTGCTCCTCTACAAGACATATTTAATTGTTCAGTTTTTGGCTTTTAGGATCTGTCTTCTTTCCCCAATTTGTCTCTGTCAAATGCATAAAGAATTAACGAAAGGAGTATACAACAAGGTGCAGGAGGTAGGGTACAATGTTTCGGTTAATAGAAAATTAACCTCGGGCTGGGCATGGTAGCTCACATCTGTAATCCCAGCACTTTGGGAGGCCAAGGCAGGTAGATCACCCAAGGTCAGGAGTTCGAGACCAGCCTGGCCAATATGGTGAAACTCTGTCTCTACTAAAAACACAAAAATTAGCTGGGTGTGGTGGCAGGCACCACCCAGCTACTTGGGAGGTTGAAGCAGGAGAATCTCTTGAACATGAGAGGAGGAGGTTGCAATGAGCCGAGATCGTGCCATTGCACTCCAGCCTGGGCAACAAGAGTGAAATTCTGTCTCAAAACAAAAAAAAAGAAAAAGACAATTGGCCAGGCGCAGTGGCTCAAGCCTGTAATCCCAACACTTTGGGAGGCCAAGGCAGGCAGACCACCTGAGGTCAGGAGTTTGAGACCAGCCTGACCAACATGGAGAAACCCTGTTTCTACTAAAAATACAAAATTGGTGGGGCGTGGCGGCGCATGCTTGTAATTCCAGCTATTCGGGAGGCTGAGGCAGGAGAATCACTTGAACCTGGGAGGCCGAGGTTGCAGTGAACCAAGACTGCACCATTGCACTCCAGCCTGGGCAGCAAGAGCGAAACAGGAAAGGGAAAGGGAAAAGGGAAAAGGGAAAGGAAAAGAATAACCTTAGATAAATACAGAGTTTGCAACAGATAGTTTGATGTAATTATCTATTAGTTACCATCAAGACCTTTTCATTTAAAAATGTATTTCCATATAAGGATTTCCAGGGCTGGGCGTGGTGGCTCACATCTGTAATCCCGGAACTTTCGGAGCCTGAGGCAGGTGGATCTCAAGATCAGGAGATCTAGATCATCCTGGCTAACTCGGTGAAACCTCATCTCTACTAAAAATACAAAACATTAGCTGGTTACGGTGGTGCGCACCTGTAATCCTAGTTACTGGCGAGGCTGAGGCAGGAGAATCGCTTGAACCTGGGAGGGGGAGGTTGCAGTGAGCTGAGATCGCGCCACTGCACTCCAGCCTGGGCAACAGAGCAAGACTCCGTCTCAAAAAGAAAAAAAAAAAAAAAGAATTTCCAGCTCAACGAATACTCATTTCCATTTTATTTCAATAAAGTTAAAAATTGAGTATTAGTATTCAAGGAGAATTGAGATTTCTATAATTTTATTACAGGTTTTAAGAAATACCAGTACTCATACTTAGTACTACTACTTTTTTTTTTGGACAGAGTCTCGTTCTGTTGCCCAGGCTAGAGTGCCATGGTACAATCTCAGCTCACTACAATCTCTGCCTCCAAGGTTCAAGCAATTCTCCTGCCTCAGCCTCCCAAGTAGCTGGGATTACAGGCGTGAGCCACTGTGCCCAGCCAGTACTTGTTACCTGAAATTCCAGACTGAGTTGAAGGGGACCTTGCCACTCAACAAAAGTCTCATCACTAAATTCTTTAATTAGAGGAGAGGGTAAGACTATCATATATAGAAACATTCTTAATCCATTTCAGGTCATCTTCTCTTGAAAAGGATGTCACTTCTTGAACAGCACAATTTATGACTAACCTGTGAAGATGTCAAGTGTGAAATTGATCTTGGATAGTTCACAATGGGAACTAATTCAGATTCCAAATTGTCAGGTGTTAATTTAAAGGGCATCTAAGACATATTAACTTACTTCTTACAGGTTTCAATGGTATTTGGAGATTGTTTACCTCTGGAGTCTCAAGTTCTACTCCACTGACTAGGCAGAAAGCATGAGACATACTGTGGAAAGTATGAAAGATGTTCCTAATTTGGGGAGCTAAAGGCATCAATTTAGATAGATCCTATTTTCATTCCTTCTTCACACAGCGTTCATTAGGAAAGGCAACATTTAGTAGTCAAGTGATTGATTTGGCAATAGGAATCAAAATGACTTAGTTCCAAATCACACCTCTACCACAGTCTGTGACCTCTCCAAGCCTGAGCTTGTTCATCTGTAAAGTGAGGTTTAACAGTATCTCATAGTCTTGTCCTGAGGATTAATTAGATAGTGTACATCAGTGCCTGGTACACAGAAAGAGCTCAATAAACATTATTAATATTATTATGCAGATAAGTCTTAACTATGTTTGTCAATATAGTATCCTGGAGAAAACAAAGTTTTTCAGGAAAACAATACTGAATCATATTGTATCCGGATTTTATTTGATCCTAACTTAGTTTTATCAAAGATCCTTATGAAACAATAATCTGTAGTTCAATCTGAGAAAAGACAAGCTGATGATTTCTTTCCAGATATGATAAATTTACTGAGATTACAAAGTTTAAAATCTTATAATTTACGTTCATTCATCTGAGACAGGGTCTCTCACTTGTTGCCCAGGTTGGTCTCAAACTCCTGGCCTCAAGCAGTCTTCCAACTTCAGCCTCCTAAAGCACTGGAATTACAGGTATAAGCCACTACGCCTGGCCCAAATCTTAGAATTTACAAATGAAATTCCAAACAGGTATAAAATCTCTTGTATTACCATAAGAGAGTAAGAGCAATGTACCAGACAACACAAAAGTCCTTAAAAATGTAACTTTGCTAAATCTACATCAAAGAGAACCTATTGTAGAGGCAGAAGCATACTGAACAAATTTGTTCTTCAGACACAATAAACCTTTGATTTGAGGATAACTCAAGCCCCTAAAGAGACTTATTATGAATGAGTCAGTTATTATAATCAGACACTGATATGGCTTGGTTGGGTCCCGACCCAAATCTCATCTTGAGTTGCAGTTCCCATGTGAGGGACCTGGTGGGAGGTAATTCAATCACGGGGATGGTTACCCTCACGCTGTTCTTGTGATAGTGAGTTCTCGTGAGAGCTGACGGTTTTATAAGGGGCCTTCCCTATTTTGCTCAGCACTTCTCCATCCTGCCGCCCCATGAAGAAGGATGTGTTTGCCTCCTCTTCTGCCATGATTGTAAGTTTCCTTAGGCCTCCCCAGCTATGCTGAATTGTGAGTCAATTAAACTTCTTTCCTTTATAAATTACCCAGTCTCAGGTACGCCTTTATTAGCAGTACGAAAATGGACTAATAGAGACACAAAACTTTAAAACATGAAAGAACAAAACAAAGCTTAAAATGAGAGTAAATATAATGAAAAGAAAGTTAAATACTAAGAAAAATACTATAAAGCAGGGAGGGTAGAGGAAAAGCTCTGGCCTCTCCAAATAGAATGGTAAATAGTAATTCAAACCAAACCCCAAAATAAGACCTTCGGATTCCAAAAAAATTGCCGAGAAGTTTCCATGACTGAGAAGGGGAGGAGGGGGAGGAGCTTTACCATTATTAAGTCTGTTTTCAAATAAAAGGTTTAACAATTATAAATTAGAACAAAGTTATAAAAATGAAAATCTTCAAAAGTTTTTCTAATCAGTATTGAGAATCTGCCTCAACATTTTTGAAAGTTTTTATTATGTTCTAGACATAGTGTTAAGCCTGTGCTTATATTATTTCAACCTCACAACAATTCTAGAAGGTCATTTAACAGAAGAGACTTGGATTTTAATAGCTTGTTCAAGTAGTAACACTGATTTTGAATGATACTGTCTTAGACAGTCCCTTTCGAAATTAGCGCATTATTTATCATATTCAACTGTAAAATCACCCCAAGAATAGCACTACCTTCATCTGCCAACTTACGGATTTATGCTGTTGGTTATTTTAGGGAGTAGGTCTCCCTATGTTGCCAGTGGCTATTCACAGGCACACTCATAGCTCACTGCAACCCTAAACTCTTGGGCTCAAGTGATCCTTCCACATCAGCATTTGGAGTAGCTGGGACTAACTGGTGTGTGCCAGTACACCCACCTTTGCTAGGTTTTGTTTGTTTGTTTGTTTTTTTGAGAGGGAGTTTCGCTCTTGCTGCCCAGGCTGGAGTGCAATGGCACAATCTTGGTTCACTGCAACCTCCGCCTCCCAGGTTCAAGTGATTCTCCTGCCTCAGCCTCCCAAGTAGCTGGGATTACAGGCATGCATCACCATGCCCAACTAATTTTGTATTTTCAGTAGAGACGGGGTTTCTCTGTGTTGGTCAGGCTGGTCTCGAACTCCCGATCTCAGGTGATTCACCTGCCTCGGCCTCATAAAGTGCTGGGATTACAGGCGTGAGCCACTATGCTTGGCCTGCTTTACTGTTTTAATACATGAAAAGTGTGGCATTATAACTCAAACTGGACTGCAATAAGGAAAGTATGGAAACTGAGATAAAGCCTTCAGAAATTTTTAGAGCAATATGATTATTACAATTGTAGTAATTTTTTATCTGTTGAATTGAACAACAATACATTTGGGCTTGTATTCTCTGCCTTTTTTTACTTCATTTTCCTACTATTTCATTTTTATAAGTGTATTGGTATGGATTGAAATAAAAATTAAAAACAAAAACTGATCCTTTACCAGGCAGTTTGAGGAATACTGCTGTAGAGCTCTGAGCCAAAAACAGCTTGCTCTCTGTTACCAGTTCTGTGACAAAGAGGAGACATACTCAGGTGAGTAACAACCCTCAGACAAGCAATCTGAAATTCCACTTGGGCCATCTGTTTTTGTATCAGCTCCATTTATCAACTGGAGCAGCACTGAGTTTATAGTAGGTAATATAGGCTCTCAACCTACTTATGTGACATTGTTATTTAGAGCGGAAGAAAACTACTCATTAGCAATTCAATTGAAAAAGCATAAGACAGTGTTAACTGTAAACCAGTGTGTCTCACTCCCTTACCAAACAGGACTTAATTTGTATAAAGCATGCTTTGGCCTCCTATGTTTTTTTTTTATTCTTTATTTTTTTATTTTTTTCTGAGATGAAGTTTTGCTCTTGTTCCCCAGGCTGGAGTGCAATGGCGGGATCTCGGCTCACTACAACCTCCGCCTCCCGGGTTCAAGCAATTCTCCTGCCTCAGCCTCCTAGGATTACAGGCGCATGCCACCACAGTCAGCTAATTTTTGTATTTTTAGGAGAGACGGGGTTTCGCCATGTTGGCCAGGCTGGTCTCGAACTCCTGACCTCCGGTGATCTGCCCGCCTCAGCCTCCCAAAGTGCTGGGATTACAGGCGTGAGCTACCGCACCTGGCTGGCCTCCTTTAAAAGTTAAAAGTGTTTCTCTTTCTCGTATACTGAAAAAATTAACATCCTGATTATCATAGTTACTTACAATTGCATTTGAGAATCAGATTTTTTTCCCTTTGTTTTATAAATTTTTAAGGCATGAAGGTACAGTTGCCAGGTCAAAGTGCAAGGAAGAAGGCCACAAAAGTATCAAGAAAGGTAGTTTTGGGGTGAAGAGAAACTGACAGAGAAATCAATGTCACATAAACCTCTTGGTGGTCACATCTGGCAGGTAGACCGACCCCACCACTACTGCAATTTCAGACTACCTGATTTTAACTTGTTTTTAAATACTAATCTTGCCATAATTGATCATCTGACTTTTATTCCTGTTCTGAGAAATTCTTAAGAAAAAGTACGGAATGAGAAAGCAGCAGCAAGATTAAAAACATGAATAAAAAGCATATCTTTTCACGTAAATCAAGCTTGTCCAACTCATGGCTTGTGGGCCACAGGCAACCCAGCAGCGCTTTGAATGAAGCCTTACAACAATTCCTACACTTTTTTAAAACATTATGAAGGTTTTTTGCATTTTTTTTTTTTTTTAAGCTCATCAGCTCTTAGTGTTCGTGTATTTTGTATGTGGTTTGAGATAATTCTTCTTCTGGGTGGCCCAGGGAAGCCAAAAGATTGGACACCCCTGATGTAAATGAAAGTGAACTGTAAAATAATAATAATAGTGTCTAAGAAAGCCAGACTTCCTTAAAAAGGCAAGTCATTTATCCAGTGTAGGAGTTTGGGGAATTATTTTCTAAGGAAAGAAATTGTGCTTTCCAGTCCCCCCATGAATGAAATTTACTTTTACAAATTTACCATCTCACTAGTTTCATTATAACATTGGTCCATCATAACGGCATATTTTACCTAGAAAAAATATTTAGTTTCTAGGAGACAGAAATCCTAGCTGAATTCTAAGATGTCTTTAAGTTATACATAACTTTCATTTTTTATTCTAATAGCTCAAAATGCATTGCATCTACTCTAATAATAAACAGATATTATGAATGCTGATTTACAGCATTTTAAGACCTACAGCTGGAAAAGACCACTTGACCATCAATTTAAGAAAGCCACAAATGACATGACATACTAATTATATTATAATGACCCAGTTAATAACACCCCTCCTGTAAACATTTCCTTCCAGTGAAAAAGGAAATAGTATATATCTGCATATTGCAATAATCAAAGAAGTTTGAAAAAATACTGAAATTGGTAAAGTTATAAGCATTTTATAGAAATAAAAAGTTTTACTGGTTGCTTATCAGAATTATAATTATTTATAAATATTACTTCAATAAGTTTAAAAATATACAAACCAGCCAAATCTCACACATGTCGGCCCTACTAATGTCAATTCAATTCTAATATAATTATAAGAAAATACGGTAATGTCAAAGGAAACACAGCAGGTTCACAAAGTACTAGGCAGGTAGGTAACCCAAATAAGTGAAACAGGCTTCAAGGGCAAGGAGGACTGTGCCTAACAGCTGCTACTCAGCCCGACCCAACCTTTGCCTTGAGGAGATACTGGTAAAGAACAACAATAATAAACTTTCTGCTAATGGAACAGCCTGCAGGCTGGATTCCGCACACAGGCTACCATGTATACGTACCTTGTATCTTTGCCAAAATGCTTAGTGGCTCCGAACTGGTCTGAGTTAGAAAAGCTAGACTGAAAAAATACCTCTCTTCTGATTCTAATAAACTTCATGAACCTATCCAGTCTCTGTTTCCTCATCTATGGCAATGATTTTTCTTTTCTTTTCTTTTTTCTTTCTTTCTTTTTTTTTTTTTTTTAAGAGAAGGAGTCTCAATGTTGCCCAGGCCAACTCCTGGGTTCAAACAATCCTCCCACCTTATCCTCTTGAGTAGCTACGACTATAGGCGCGCGCCAACGCACCAAGCTTGAGTTTTTTAAGTGAAGTTAGGTAATGCACATAATTTTTAAAAATGTTATCATTAGATGCTGAGGGGTACAGATTAAAAAGGAAACAGAAAAAGAGCAGCAACAATTTAAGCCTCTGTTCCATCTGGCTATGGGCTTTACTTTTCCTCAAACTGACAACACCTTGTCCCACCTTCTTTCCCGCCCACAGGCTATTTACACCTGTAATATCTCCTCTTCCTCAGGTTTCTTCAAGGTGTACTTAATATTTCATTTATACTTCTCCCTTCTACTTCAGGCCTCCTTTGAAAGTACTTTCAGGAATGGCATTGAAACTGGGGCTTATTTTACTGCTGAACTCTAGGACAAACCCATGAAATCTTGTAGTAAGTAGATTTTCCCCCTAAATCTCTGAACACTGTGCACTTCGTGAATTCTTTATGCCTACCTAAAGGACCTATTGGCATGTTCATTGAACAGTGCTTTCATCTATCCATCTTCCTGGGACCCTCGCTTAATGTTTGTTCAAGGAAGGCCAATCAAATTAATGAAAATGTCAAAACATATTAACCAAAAATTAATTGCTAAGCAAATAGATTGAAACAACTTCAGAATATCAATTCCAAGGCTTCCCTTCTTTAAAAGGAAATGTGAGTTAAGAACAATCTAATTTAGTTTTTTCTTACATTCATTCTAGTACAGGCATCCAAAAAACAAAACAAAACAGCTTTCCTCAGAAAGGTGCGTTTGACTTTCTCAAAAAGACGTTATCATATTGATTTCAGTTCATGAGGACAAATAACTTTCTCCATCTTTTTTTTTCTTTTTTTGGAGACAGGATCTCACTCTGCTGTCCAGGCTGCAGTGCAGTGGCCCAAACATGGCTCACTGCAGCCTCAACTATCTGGGGTCAAGAGATCCTCCTGCTTCAGCCTCCCAAGTAGCTGGGACCACAGAAGCACACCACCACTTGGGTAATTCTTAAATTTTTGTAGGGACAGGGTCTTGCCACATTGCCCAGGCTGCTCTAGAACTCCTGGGCCCAAGCGATCCTTCCACCTCAGCCTCCCAAAGTGCTGAGATTACAGGCGTGAGCCACCGCGCCCAGCCCTCCGTTTATTTTGTTGATAACAATCTGGAACCTTGATTCCATGAAACCTCTGAGAATCAAAAGAAATGTTATGGTGCCGTTCTCCAGGTAAACGCACAGAACCTTAAATTTTTGTAAGCGACTCTAGGGAATTGCTTATGGAATACTCCAGGATCTTCCGTGGAAAATCTATCCACCCCAAGTTAAGAATTCCACTGCTAAATATGAGGTTTGTTTCTATTATTAAGTGTTACGTATCTTTTTAAAAAGATAGTCTTTCTTAATGAGGCCTTCAGCTTTGAGATTTAACTAGGGAAGCAGCTTCCCTTTGCAACTAAAACTACTACCTCACAGCCATCCTGACAGCTGACAGAAAATTGAGAATTTCTTACCTCTGAGAAATTAACAGCCAAGGGAATGATTCCGGCCACGTAACATCCCACCAACATAGCCAAAGACAGCAAGCTAATGGAGATGAAATCATCCATTCTGCCCTCCTTTATTCACCCACCACCACTAGACAACAAATTTCCAGTGGTTTTAAAAGGTGCTTGGGTTCTCTGAACAGGTGTGGTGGTTCCAAGAGAGTGGGCTTTCCAGTTCTTCAGGCCTCCCCACCAGCAGATGTGCTCACGAGGCACCTTCCTCTTGAACGTACCCGGAAACAGACCCTTGTTGCTGATATTAGCACCAGAGAAAGCTTACAGCAATTTAAGGTCCCAGGCTCTGGGTTCTGAGATGCCAGTCATTAGATTCTCGTGCGTTAACAGAGATGGGAAAAGTCAATGGGGAAAATGTGCGAATGATCGATTTCTTCGATTGTCGGAATGAGGGTGGCACAACGTCTTACGCGGCGGCGGGTGACTCAAGCGAACCTGTTCGTTCCCTAGGCGCCCCTGTCTCCAAGAGGCGGCCCCGAAGGTGATCCGCCCCCCAGGGCAGGAAACCAGCCCACCAGTCCCAGCAAACTCTCCTCTGAGCCTGGGATGAGGAAAGTAGTCCTGCAGGTCTCTAACGATGGGTCCTAGGGGTTCAGCAGCAAAGCTGACACAAAGCTGTCTCTGCCCTATACCCGGTGCTGCCCATGGTACTGCACTCGGCCAGGCCTTGACCCGGAGTCGCCGATACTACAGCTGCCATGGCCGCCAAGTGGCACCTCTTCATTCCATCCACTTCCGGATTGTCTAACTGCCTCCTCCTTTACAAGGGCACTTCCGGGTTACAACCGACCCCTGGCCCGCGATACTTACGTTGCCGCCATTTTTGAGGAGGGCTGATTAAAGATGTCAGATGTCACTGTCTACACCGGTGATCACTTGAGCCGTATGTTTAATAACGAAAGTACGGAAGACAGCGTCTTGAAAGAAAAAACTTCTTCCTAAAGCTCGGAAACTTTCCCTTACTTACCTTTTTGCCTTTATCGAAGATGGCCGAAACAGAGTCAGTATCTTCTCTAGCTGCCGGAAGTGACTCTGCCTCTATGATCCAAAAGGCTCCTTTGCGTTGCACTTTCGACGACTTCCGGCGGATCCTCTCGCGGGCATTGGCTGTTAGCGGCGTTGTGGCTAAGCTCGTGTAACGGCGGCGGTGTCGGCAGCTGCTGCAGCGAGGAGAGTTTGGCGCGATGGTGAGAAAGGCCTCCGCGGCTACCCGAGTCCGAGTCCCCGGCCTCCAGAGCGACCCCAGCCCCATACATTTTCCTCTCCCCACGAGCCCCGTGCAGTGCGGCGTCATACTCCCCCCCACGCCAGTTGGTGGATGGATCCTTTTTCCCGCCGCAGAGACGCCAGGCCTGACTCTAGGCCCCGAAGCCCCGGTCCGCCCTGCGGTCGCGCGCCCGGCTGCTCGCTCGGGTCAGGCGTGCTTTGGACCTGAGGATGAGCTCTCTCCCGATTGTTACTCGGTACAGGGAGGCATAGGGACGGTGGTTTTTGTTGTTTGTTTTTTGAGACAGTCTCATTGTATCGCCCAGGCTGGAGTGCAGTGGTTGATCTCGGCTCACTACAATCTCCGCCTCCTGGGTTCAAGCAATTCTCCTGCCTCAGCTTCCCTAGCTGGAATTACAGGCGCCCACCACCTCGCCCGGCTAATTTTTGTATTTTAGTAGAGACGGGATTTCGTCATGTTGGCCAGGCTGGTCTCGAACTCCTGACCTCAAGCAATCTACCCGCCTCGGCCTTCCAAAGTGCTGGGATTACAGGCGTGAGCCACCGGGCCCAGCCGGGGATGGTGCTTTTTCCCTCCAAATGCTCTAGCCTGCTGTAGGAACAATGGGCCAGGGTTGTGTTTTCTGGAAGCTGACACATCCAGCTTACTATACCCAGCATGTGGGCCAGGAGAGGTCGTATTTACTTTGTAGTGTATTTTCTCAGCTTTCGTTTTCCTGTGCTCTGCCTTTTTTTTTTTTCTATTTCTGAGACCTCTAGGTATGCATGTGGCGCTTCCCTCAGCCCTCGATCCTGTTCTTACCTGTATTTATATCCTCTTGGGGCTGGAGGCTGAAAAGTAGGCTCAGCTCAGAGACCAGCTCTATTAGAATCCAACCGGGATGATCAGTAAGCTCCAATTCGAAGAAAGTGACCAAAACTGGCTTGAGAAGTGGTATAATCTGTAAAGAATTTGAGCAGAAAAAGATGCCATTTAAAAATGACCACATTTTTTAAAATGTATCATGTTATGTTCTTAGTGGTTTTTAATCCTTGTTTTTGGGCAGTAAGTATTGAAAATAGTAAACTTTGCCCAGTGTTCATTTTAAGACTAGATATAAAAAGCAGCATGCTGTATAGCTTTTTCCATTGTTAGGCTTTCAAATTAGTCCTTTAATTTGCATTAGAATTGGAATACAATTATAGTAGCAGTTGAGATAGCTAGTGTATAGGGCAAGCTCTGTTGCAAGGATGTACGTGGTTTCTCCAAAATTATTTTTTCTTAACAAATGACTCATTGAAACTTTTTGAGTAGCTAGCTTACAAAGACTTCTGTGTAACAATCTAATGCTTTCTGTGGCTTTTAAATCGATTTAACAAAGGCTTTGACTGTTCAGGTTATTATAGGTGAGAGTTAATCCTTCTTCTCTTGTCACCAAGTTCCGTTTTTATCTCACACCCTCTCAAACTTTTAGTCAAAGTGATTTAATTCTTGATGGGGAGAGAAGAGTATGTCAACCCTTTGTTTTGCATGTCATGTTAAATGTACTGTTTTTCCATTGTTTATTCAGCTATTTCAGTTCCAATATGATGGTTAAAAATTCTGATCATTTTGGCCGGGCGCAGTGGCTCACGCCTGTAATCCCAGCACTTTGGGAGGCCGAGGCAGGCAGATCACCTGAGGTCAGGAGTTCGAGACCAGCTTGACCAAGATGGAGAAATCCCATCTCTACTAAAAAGACAAAATTAGCAAGCGTGGTGGCAAATGCCTGTAATCCCAGCTACTTGGGAGGCTGAAGCTGAAGATTCTCTTGAACCTGGGAAGCGGAGGTTGTGGTGAGCTGAGATCACGCCATTGCACTCCAACCTGGGCAACAAGAACAAAACTCTGTCTCAAAAAAAAAAAAAAAAATTAAGTTCATTCCAAAACAGTTGAGGGTTCCTGTTAGGAAATTTTTGTTTGCTGCGTTTTGGCTGAAAAATACTAGTACGGCAGAAGAGAAGGAAAAAAGTGAATAGTTTGATTTGGGACTGGGTTTACAGTGGAGTTGCATCATACTTGCATTTAATTAATCAACCTTACACGGGTAGCAAAAAATTGGATGGGTTATATTTTCAACAGACCAGCGAATTCTCCGCTGGATGAGATTTTTTGCTCCCTGGGGGACATTTGTAACAAAGAATCAGCCAGCTCAAAATGTAATAGAGCCCAGGTTGAGAAACACTGAGATTGACTTGTTAGTGAATAAACGCTAACAAAAACATGTTCCCCAGTGAGCATGAAGTGGAAGACAAGTCTGCTATTTTTCGGGCATATTTCACATTTCTCGTAGTGTGATAACCTAACATTCTGTGTGATTCTAATAAGTGGTTTTGGTATGAGAAAGCCCAGTAACGCAAGTCATCTACCAGGTGAATAGTTTAATGGATTTTTAAGGGTAATTCTTACGATGTGTTTATATTGCTAATTTATCTACTGCTTTAATGTTAAGTCTAACCCCTGGATAAAATGTGACTTTGTTCTTATGCTAAAGATGGAAAAAAAAACTTAAATTGAAACCATGCTTGTAATTATTATACTATTTCCCCTTTTGTTTCCTTTCATCAGCCCATCTGAGTTTTTATTAATGACTTAAGAGCATTAAAGATGGAAAGTGACCACTGGAGACAGAAAACCTAAGCAGGTTTATAATTTAGTTGGGAAGAAAAGATACAAAAGAAAGGAAGGCAAGGTAGCTTATACTGATAACTTGTAGGCAGTAAATAAACAGTAGGACTGGGAGACTTAGGGAGACCTTACAGCAGAGTTGTGAATCCAGCTAGATCCTACACTTGGACTAAGACATAAATATTTTTGTGGGAAAAGTATCCTAATTACTTTTTGTTTTTTTAGAGATAGGGTCTCACTCTTCAATGCAATGGTGTGATCATGGTGCATTGCAGTCTCAGCCTCCTGGGCTCAAGGAATCCTCCTGCCTTAGACTTCCAAAGTGCTGGGACTACAGGCGTGCACCCAGGAAATTTTTTTTTTTTTTTTTTTTTGTAGAGACAGGGTCTTGCTATGTTGCCCAGGCTGGTCTCAGGCTTCTGGCCTCAAGTGATTTTCCCCCCTCAGCCTCCCAGAGGATGAGGATTACAGGCATGGGATGCCATGCCTGGCCTCTCATTACATTTTAATAACTAGCAATCATTATTGCATTACAAATGGGGATTTTTAAAATCATACTATGAATTTCTCAAATAGAAACTCATATTGAAATCATGTTTTCCCCCTGCAGTCTCACACCATTTTGCTGGTACAGCCTACTAAGAGGCCAGAAGGGAGAACTTATGCTGACTACGAATCTGTGAATGAATGCATGGAAGGTGAGTTTAACACTAATCAAGGAGTAGAAAAATGTCTCATTTAGGAACTGGGTTTTCCCCCACCAAATTTCTTTTTTTTTTTTTTTTTTAATAGTCCATCCACCCCAGGCCCTGCCTTTTGATCAAGGGGTAGAAAAATGTCTCATTTAGGAACTGGGTTTTCCCCCTCCAAATTTCTTTTTTTTTTTTTTTTTAATAGTCCATCCACCCCAGGCCCTGCCTTTTGATCAAGGGGTAGAAAAATGTCTCATTTAGGAACTGGGTTTTCCCCCTCCAAATTTCTTTTTTTTTTTTTTTTAATAGTCCATCCACCCCAGGCCCTACCTTTATCACTTCCAACCCTCCAAACTTCTTGAATTGCTAATTTTAGGCGGGAAAGCAGATATTTAGGATGGACCATAATTAGTGAACATCCTATTTATTTATTTGTTTGTTTATTTATCATTTGAGACAGTCTTGCTCTGTCACCCAGACTGGAGTGCAGTAATGTGATCTCGGCTCATGCAACCTCCGCCCCCCAGGTTCAAGAGATTCTTGTGCCTCAGCCTCCCTAGTTGCTGGGACTACAGGCGTGGGCCACCACAGCCAGATAATTTATTATGTATTTAGTAGAGACGGGGTTTCACCATGTTGGCCCGGCTGGCCTCAAACTCCTGACCTCAAGTGATCCACCAGTCTTGGCCTATTGAACATTTTAAACATTAATTATGTATATACTATCCTCCTTGCTGCAAGTATTAGGTGTTTGTTTTGTTTTTTTAAACTAATGTATATAATGAATGACTTTCCAGAGCCGCTTGTTGTTTTATAAATATTCTGTTATTATTTGTCACATGTTATTTTGTTATAGTATAGAAATACTTTACAGGTATCCCTTACATATTCTGGTTAAACTCAAGCACTGTAGACTTGTGTGTCTGTTTTTAATAGGTTGTTTTAATAGATTTAAGGGATACAAGTGCAGTCTTATATAAATATATTGCATAGGAGTAAAATCTGGGCCTTTTTTTTTTTTTTTTTCCTTAAGAGACAGGGTCTTGCCCTGTCACCCAGGCTGGGGTGCAGTGGTGATCATGGCTTATTGCAGCCTCAGTTTCTTGGGCTTAAGTAGTCCTCCTGCCTCACCCTCCCAAATAGCTGGGACTACAGGCACCTGCTGCCACACCTGGCTAATTTTTTGTTTCTTTTTTATTATGGGGATGGGGTCACTGTGTTGTACGTGTTGGTCTCAGACTTCTAGCCTCAAGCAGTTCTCCTGCCTTAGCCACCCAAAGTTCTGGGATTACAAGCGTCAGCCACTGCGTCCAACCAAGTCTGGGCTTTTAGTGTAACCATCACCTGGTGTACATTGTACGCAGTAGTGATTTTTCATCCCTCACCTTTCTTCCACTTTTTGTAGTCTCCAGTGTCAGTTATTCCACTCTGTCTGTCCATGTGCACACATTATTTAGCCTCCACTAATAAGAGAACATTATATGTTTGACTTTCT
Source organism: Colobus angolensis palliatus (assembly GCF_000951035.1). NCBI lineage: Eukaryota > Metazoa > Chordata > Mammalia > Primates > Cercopithecidae > Colobus > Colobus angolensis. Next base: position 24,923,980 of record NW_012116265.1, read on the forward strand.
GAGTTACTTCACTTGAGATAATGACCTCCAGTTCCATCCATGTTGCTACAAAGACACGGTTTTATTTTTTTAATAGCTGAGTAGTAATCCATGGTATGTATATGTATGCATACTCATACACCACGTTTCCTTTATCTAGTCATCCATTGATGGACACTTAGGTGATTCCATGACTTGGCTGTTGTGTATAGTACTGCAGTAAACATATGAGTGAAGGTATCTTTGTTTCTTTTTGTTTTTTGAGACAGAGTCTCATTGTGTCACCCAGGCTGGAGTGCAGTGGTGCAGTCTCAGCTCATTGCAACTTCTGTCTCTTGGGTTCAAATGATTCTCCTTCCTCAGCCTCCTGAGTAGCTGGGACTACAGGTGTGTGCCACCACACCCAGCTAATTTTTGTATTTTTAGTAAAGACAGGGTTTCACCATGTTGACCAGGCTGGTTCCGAACTCCTGACCTCAAGTGATCCACCCACCTCAGCTTCCCAAAGTGTTGGGATTACAGGCGTGAGCCACCACTCCCGGCCGTCTACTCTAATTCTTAAAGAAGAACGTGGCATTTTTTCTTCATCTCTTTTCAGATCCATTTCTCTACTGACATTTCTGCCTGCTATTGATGTAGATTTTGTATGCAAACTCTCTTAGCAAATTGTTTCCTAACCTGTATTACCATGTTTGGTCTTTGATTCTGCAATACTCTTTATTAACTTTTGCTGATTTTAGGAAAGTCTAACTTAAAAAAAAAAAATTAATTTACTTTATTTCTCAGGGCAGTTTCAGGGTTGTAGAAAAATTGAACAGAAACTACAGTTTTCCCATATTACTCTCTTTCTTCACTCCTACACGATTTCCCCTATTTTTAACGAATCTCTGTGGTATGGTACATTTGTAACAGTGATGAACCAGTATTCATTACTGATACATTATCATTAAGTAAAGTGCGTAGTTTATACTAGGTTTCATTCTTTATATCCTACATTTCTGTGGATTTTCCCAAATGCGCAACGTCGTTTGTCTGCCATTACAGCATCACACAGAATAGTTTCACTGCCCTGCCCTAAACATTGCTTGTGCTCTACCTATTCATCCCTTCCTACCCCACCCTCAACCTCTGGGAACCATTGTTCTTCTCACTGTCTCCATAGTTTTGCCTTTTCCAGAATGTCATATAGTTGGAATCATTATCGTGTGTGGCTTTTTCTTACTGGCTTTTTTGGCTTAGCAGTGTGCATTTAAGTTTCCTCCATGTCTTTTCATGACTTGGTAGCTCTTTTTCTTTTTCTAAAAATTAAAAATGGTGATTTATTTCCCATTTAAAAAACTAAAACAAAAAAAAAGTTAAAATACTTATTAAATAAGTTCTCACATGGTGTGGTTGCCAAATGGTAATTTTATTATTCTATTTTTTTTTTTTTGGTAGAAAAAAACCTCTGTAGATCGGAGCTTTTTTCTCCTCCCCCTCACTATTTTTTAAGAGCAGTTAAATACTTTATTTAAGACCATGTTTTTAGAGCAGTTTTAGGTTTATGGGAAAATTGTTTGGAAAGTATAGAGCTCCAGCATACGCCTTCTTTCCTGCCCTTCTTAGTTTCCCCTATTCGTGCATTTTCTATTAGTCTGATTACACTTGTTGCGATTGATGAATTAATATTGATAGATGATTATTAACTAAAGTTCACAGTTTATGTTAGGGTTTACTGTATGTGTTGAACATTCTGTGGGTTTTGACATGTATAATTACATGTATCTACCTTTACTGTATCATGCAGAGTAGTTTCACTCCCAAAAATCCCCATTGCCCTACCTATACCTCCTTCCTTGCCACCACCCCCAAACCCCTGATCTTTTTACCATCTCTGTAGTTTTGCCTTTTCTGGAATGTCATGTTGGAGTTAATGGAGTATGAAGCCTTTTCAGATTGGCTGCTTTGACCTAGCAATATGCTTTTTTTTTTTTAAACTCTTGTCACCCAGGCTGGGGTGCTGTGACGCAATCTCAGCTCACTGCAACCTCTGCCTCCCTGCTTCAAGCGATTCTCCTGCCTCAGCCACCCAAATAGCTGGGATTACAGGCCTGCACCACCATGTCTGGCTACCTTTTTTTGTATTTTTAGTAGAGACGGGTTTTACTATTTGGCCAGGCTGGTCTCAAACTCCTGACCTCAAGTGATCCGTCCACCTTGGCCTCCCAAAGTCTGGGGATCACAGGCTTGAGCCCCCATGCCTGGCTGACCTAGCAATATGCTTTTATGGTTCTTACTTTTTGTGTGTGTGGCTATATAGCTCATTTCTTTTTATTGCTGAATAATATTCCCTTGAATGAATGTACCACAGTTTGGTTATCCATTCACTTATTGAAGAACATCTTGTTTGCTTCTATTTTTTGGCAGTTATGAATAAAGCTGCTATAAACATTTATGTGTAGGTTTTTGTGTAGACCTACGTTTTCAGCTCATTTGGGTAAATAAGTAGGAGAGTGATTGCTAGATTATGTGGTACAAGTATGTTTAGCTTTGTAAGAAACTGCCAAACTGTCTTCAGACATGGCAGTACCCTTTTGCATTCCCACTAGCAGTGAATGAGTTTCTGTTCCACATCCTTACCAGTATTTGGTGTTGTCAGTGTTTTAGATTTTAGCCATTCTAAGGTATCTTATTGTTTTAATTTGCAATTCCCTAATGACATATAATGTCATCTTTTCATATGCTTATTTGCTGTCTACATCTTTATTGAGGTATCCACATCTTCTACCCGTTTTTCATTGATTATGGTTGAGTTTTAGGAGTTATTTGTATATTTTTGGACACTAGTCGTTTATCAGATAGATATTTTATAAAGGTTTTCTCCCAGTTTGCAGTGTCTTCTCACTTTCCTAATAGTGTCTTTTGGAGCCAAAAGTTCTTTATTTTTATAAACTTTAACTTACATATTTTTCTTCTTGTTGTGCTTTTGGTGTCATATCTAAGAAACCATTGCTTTATCCAAGGTCACAAATATTAATGCCTTTATTTTTTTCTATGGGTCTTATAGTTTGGGCTCCTACTTTTAAGTCTCTGGTCTGTTGTAGGGATGTGTCCAAGTTCATTCTTTCACATGTGACTATCCACTTGTCCGAGCATCATTTGTTGAAAAGACTGTTCTTTGTTGAATTGTTTTGGCATGCTAGTCAAAAAGCGGTTGACCATAAATGTGAGGGTTTGTTTCTGGGCTCTCATTTCTGTTCCATTGATCTAGATACCTATCCTCATGCTAATACCATATTGTCTTGATTGCAGTAGTTTCATACTAAGTTTTGATATCGGGAAGTTTGAATCCTCCAGTGTTGTTCTTTTTCAAGATTATTTTGGCTGTCTTGGTTCTCCTGCATTTCTGTGTCAAATTTAGGATTATATTGTTGCCTTCTGCAAAAGCAGCTTGGATTTTTACAGGAATTGTATTGAATCTGTAGATCATTTGGCGGAGTATTGCCATCAGGTCTTCCAACTCATGAACGTGGAATGTCTTTCCGCTTATTAAGCATGGCATGATGGCTCATACCTGTCATCCCAAGACTTTGGGAGGACAAGGTGAGCGGATTGCTTGAGCCCAGGAGTTTGAGACTAGCCTGGGCAACATGATGAAGCCCCTGCTCTCCGAAAACTACAAAAATTAGCTTGGCATGGTGGTGTGTACCTGTAGTCCCAGATCCTTGGGAGGATCACAAACTTGAGAGGTCAAGGCTGCAGTGAGCTGTAATTGGGCCACTGCACTCCAGCCTGGGCAACAGAATAAGACATTGTCTCAAGGGGAAAAAAAGTCTTTCCATGACATTTTATAGTGTAGAATGTACACGTTTTGTACTTCTTTTGTTAGGTTTATTTCTAAGAGTTTCATTCTTTTTTATGCTGTTATAAATGGAGTTTTCTTAATTTTATTTTCAGATTTGTTGTTAAGCCATAGAAATAGAATTTATTTTCATATACTCATCGTATATCCTGCAACTTTGCTGTACTCATTTATTAGTTCTAATAGATTTTTATTGTTTCCTTAGGATTTTCTATCTACAAGATAATGTCATCTGCAAATAATGATAGCTGTATTTCTTTCTTTCCAATCTGAAGGCCTGTAATCTCTTTTTCTTGCCTAATTGCCCTGGCTAGAACTTCTAGTACAATGTTGAATATAAGTAGCAACAGTAAATATTCTGGTATTCTTCCTAATCTTAGCAGAAAAGCATCCCGTCTTTTACTATGAAGTATAATGGAGGCTGGGCATGGTGGCTCATGCCTGTAATCCCAGCACTTTGGGAGGCCAACCCGGGTGGATCACCTGAGCTCAGGAGTTTGAGACCAGCCTGGCCAACATGGTGAAACCCCATCTCTACTAAAAATACAAAAATTAGCCGGGCTTGGTGGCATATATCTGTAATCCCAGCTACTCTGGAGGTTGAGGCTGAGGCAAGAGAATCGCTTGAACCTAGGAGGCAGAGGTTGCAGTGAGCCAAGATGGCTTCATTGCACTCTGGCCTGGGTAACAAGAGCGAAAACTCCATCTCAAAAAAAAAAAAAAAGTATGGTAACTGTGGGGCAATGCCTTTTTAAGATATATGAATTTATTTTCCTAGTTTTTGTTTTCTTTCCGTTCAGTAACTCGGGTGATATTCTGTGCCATCACAATGTAGTATGCCAGTAGCAATCAAAAACCCTAAGATAGTTGTTTGGTAGTTCTGTGGTTGAATAGTATTTTTACTAGGAAATTTATAAAGTTAATTTGGAGCTAATAAAAGGCTTATGTATACAGTATAGGACATGTTTTTTCTAGATAACTAGCATTTATGTCACTTATCCATTCATCATAATAGTCTTAAAATAGTTGACAGTGGGAGTAGACTGAAAAGGTATATTCTCCTTTTGTGGGAATAAGAAAGGAGAGTATCAGGCCAGGCGTGATGGCTCATGCCTGTAATCCCAGCCCCTTGGGAGGCTGGGGTGGGCTGATCACCTGAGGTCAGGAGTTCAAGACTAGCCTGGCCAACATGGTGAAACCGCATCTCTACTAAAAATACAAAAAATTAGCTGGGTGTGGTGGCAGGTGCCTGTAATCCCAGCTACTTGAGGGACTGAGGCAGGAGAATCACTTGATCCCAGGAGGCAGAGGTTGCAGTGAGCCAAGATCGCATCATTGCACTCCAGCCTGGGCAACAAGAGCAAAACTCTAAAAAAGAAAAGAAAGGAGAGTATCATTGATTAAAAACTAAATAGATAATGTACTCTGTAGCTAATTATAATTAGTGATGTGGGCTTGCTATTAATGATTTTGCTTATTATCTTTTTTATTATATTTCAGTACTTACATCCTTGTTCATGTGCTAATGCTTTATATGTATTATTTCAAATAAACTCACAATTCTATGAAGAGGCACTCTTAACTCTGTTTGACAGGTGTGGTTCGGGGAATGGAGTTGTTTGTCCTCAGTTTGACAAGGGCAGAGCTGAAACTCAAGTCTCTGTGAATCCGTAGTCCAGGATCTTAAATACACGTTAGGATAATCTCTTTCCTTGTTGCCAATTTTTAAGTTTTAATTTATTTTTTTTATTATTATTTTTTTTTTGATCTTTTTGCTCTGTGGCTTTAGGAAGAATTACTGGAAAACCTGTTAAGACCCACAGTGATATTTGTTTGAGCCATCAGATGGCAAGTCTTGAAAGTCCCTTAGCTCCAATGGTTTGAAGTAATCATTTTATTATGAAGACACAAAATACTTACACCAACATTGTGGTGAATTTCTCGGGTGCCCAGACTGGAGTGCAGTGATGCAATCATGGCTCACTGCAGCCAAGTGATTCTCACACCTCAGCTTCCCAAGTAGCTGGGACCACAGGCACATGCCATCACGCCTGGCTAATTTTTTAATTTTTGTAGAGATGAGGTCTCCCTATGTTGCCCAGGCAGGCTGGTCTTAAACTGTGAGGCCGCTGCACCTGACCTGGTGAATTTATAAAATAAAAAAGTATTTGCTAGTGGCAGTAATCAAAAGCCATCAGTCGATCATCTTTTCCCCAGCCCAACTTTATTAAAGTAAATACGATATCAACATATAGCACTGCTCATATCTAGAAGTGTATACGATTTTAAGATTTTGCTTTTTTTCCTATCCTTTCTTAGGTGTTTGTAAAATGTATGAAGAACATCTGAAAAGAATGAATCCCAACAGTCCCTCTATCACATATGACATCAGTCAGTTGTTTGATTTCATCGATGATCTGGCAGACCTCAGCTGCCTGGTGTAAGTATTAGCCAACATGGCTGTTATCTTGTATTTTCTATTGTTTTTCTGTCTCTTTGAGGTGATTTATGGTATTGGGAGCTAACTATGTGCCTGACACTGATCTTTGCATTTGCATAGTATATAGTAATTAATATTTCTCTTACAGAAATAAGAGATTGGCAACATAAAGCCAAAGGCACAGAAAAAAAGAATTTTGCTAATTGATGTAGTTAGTATCCAGTAAGGATCCTAATTAAAAAGTTCCATGTCCCTGTTCTTTGTTCCTTATACCTAATTTTTTTTTTCCCTTTACAGTCTTTGTCCTAAAGCCATTGGTTTTGGATTAAAACTAAGATTATCTTTTTTTCATGACATTTCAAAAACCTAAATATGTGTAGGACTGAAATTGAATTTAATTTCAATCCTACCCTGTGTAAATGTATATTTTTTGGTATGTAATAATGAGATTTTTTAGCATATTTGTTATAGTTTTTATTGATAATCTGCTTCTGACAACTGCTAACAAGTAGCATAAAGTATTACTATAGATTTACCTAATCATTTTTACATTAGTGAACAGAAATTGAGTGTAAATACAGCTCATTTAACTAGCACCTTATGATACAATACTCAATCATCAGATACTTGAATACTTATTACATGCCAGGTGCTGTGCTAGAAGTTGAAAGAGCAGTGATGAGAAATATACAAGTCTTACTCATAGGCACTTCCTGGATCACCACTGGAGCCAATCCTGGAATGTGGCTACACCATGCTGTCTCCCAAAAGTTCCAAAACATGCATTTCCTTGGAATGATTGAGTTTTGTTTTCTGTACTTCTTCATTGTGTTCCAGTTGTAGCCATTTCGCTTTGGTCACTCAGAACATTCAAATGAATGTTGCATGGTACTTTAAGCCATGCAGACATCTATAAGAAAAACATACCAGACAGAGGGGATGGTGGACAGCTTGTGTAGAAGTCCTGAAGTACAGGTGCCTGGCATGTTTAAAGTCATTAAGGAAGCCTTTGAGGCTGCAGAGGAATGAGTGAGAGAGAGAGTCTTAGGAGATTGGAGGGGTAGGGAGCAATGATATCCTGGAAGCCAATGCAGAAGTGTATCATGTCATCGATAGGTCAGATAAGTAAGGGCTGAGAATTTAATTGACCTCTGGATTTCACACTGTGGAAGTCTTTGATGACTTCCAAAACAGTTGTGGTCAAGTGCCAGGAGTAAAAATGCTTACAGATTTCAGTGTATGGAAGGGAATGAAAAGAGAGGATTTATAGGTGGCTATTACAGGCTTGCTTTTTTTTTTTTTTTTAAGAATTTTGCTTGAAAGAACAGAAAAATGGGGTTGTAGCTGGAGAAGGAAATTGGTTTTTTTAAGGTGGGAAAAGTAATGGTAAGTTTGCAGGCTGATGGGATGATCTACTAGAGAAGGAGAAACTGATAGCTCAGATTGGCTCTTGGACAGTTCATTCATGAAAAGGGAGGACAGGCAAATTTGGGAACTGGGGGGAATTATCTTCTGTATGCTTCAGTTATCTCAGAAAGATAGGGAGCAAGGACACCATTTGAAACAGTTGTTACAGGTTTGTGGAAAAGTAAGAAATAAGCTAGGAAGGTGAAAGAAGTAGCAAACTGCAGTTAATTCAGGGATGTATTAAGTGTCCTCCAACATACCTATCTGATAATGATTTAAAGTGAAATCAGTCATTGTGATCATGGGATTTTATCCTAGTCTCTTTCACCTGGATGGTTACAGGTGAGGAGTAGGTAGAGAGTAAAGATGTTGCTAAAGGTTGAGGGCATATATGAGGATAACAGCAAGGACTGAATGACCATGAGCTTTAATTGGGTGTGTAGGAGCGGGTGCTGGAAACAGAGGTAGATAAGTTAATTGTAGGTCCCACTGGATCAAGGATTGCTCACATTAGAGTGTTAGGAAGTGGTCAGAGAATGACATGCTTGAAATTAGGAAATTGAAGTTGTTAGTAATGACAAGGTCTAGGTATCTGGCCAAGAGAGGGTAGGAGATGAGATCATTAGAGGAAAAGAGTTCATGGAATTGGGAGGCCTAGGTGTTGACAGAATCATCCACTGAATATGAAATTACCAATAATGTGTATATTAATTGATAGAATTTAAGAACAAGTTGCTTTGTTTTTGTTCACTGCTGCATCTCTGGTACATAATTAGGGCTGAGTAAATATTGATTATATAAATGCACGTCATTCATGATGTTTGAGGCATAGCTTTCTAAAATTATTGATAATTTTCTATTTCCCTTATTTATATTACAGAGCTATATTCTGCATTGATTAAAAATTAATGGTTGTCTTTATGGTTTTATAAAAGAACCTTACTGAAACATTCACGATCTAATCCTGATGCTTTTGGGATGTCGTACTTACTCCCAGTAAGTGGGAAGTAAACTTGAAACGAAGGATCATGTTTTACTCATCTTGGGAGGCTGTGGTTAAGAGCTAGCTGGAATGGAGAATTAGACATAGCTGGGTTTGAATCCTGTCTCCACCATTTGCTAGCTCCCTTTGACAAGGCCACTTGGTATTGCTAAACTTCAGTTTGCTCATTTGTGAAATTGAGACAAATCTAGTTCACAAGACTCCTTGTGAGGATCAAGTGCTTGCTGAGCACAGCATTATTAGACATGCCGCAACTCCCTTTTCAACTAGATCAAAGAAGTCAGGATAGAGTTTTATTTTTAATTATAAGCATGTTTTTTAAATTTGCCGGGAGTAGAATGATATGAATTTTAATTTCTACAAGTGAGAAAAATTATAAATTTCAAGTGAGATTTAAAAGGTGTTCAGGTTTTTTCAACAGTATGAAAATTGAACAGAGTAAAACAGTTATAAGTAACATGTTAATAACATAAAAGTATGTCATTAATGACAGAATATAACTTTTCTAACTTTGTACTAGACTTTATAAAAAGAAAAATTTAGAGACAGGGTCTTGCTATGTTACCCAGGCTGGTCTCAAACTCCTGGGCTCAAGTGATCCTGCTCCCTCAGCCTCCCCAAGGGGTGAGATTACAGGCATGAGCAACTGTGCCTGGCTGCGTTAGACTTTAAAATGTAAACTAGAAACCATATCTAGCACACTGAACTGATTTTTAATACAGTATTTGCTATATTAAAGCAAAATAGGGGGGAAGCTTTATTACCTAGATAATTCTTCCCACCTACAGTCATTCCAGAAATAATAGAAGAGAGGTTAATGATAATTTATGACTTTTATAGTTTCAGAGAGACTGTTAAAAACCATAAATTATCATAGCTTGAAAACCTGTAACTAAATTATTTATGTTTGTTTCTAATGTTGAAAACTTTTTGGCCTCTGAAAAACTTTCAGAATCAAATTTAGGACTTAAAACTATTTTTCCCAGGTGACTTTGGTTATGTCCTTTCTGTTATTTGAATGTTCAGGAGAAATCAGGTATTGTTTCCAAAGAGGTCACCCACTGCCACAGCACATCCTGTAACAGCACGTCCTCTCCTCTGTTTCATCAAGGACTGAGATTTGGGCTGTTACTCCTCAGACCAGAGTCTGGGTCCATTTTTGGTTTGTAGATGGTTGTGTGCTCATTGCTTCTATTAAATTTACATGGCAGTGACATAGAACTTTTTTAAGTAATTTTTTTTAAACAGTTTGTGTGGAAATGGAATAAATAAGAATCTACTTTGTAACATGACTAAACCCAGAGCAAACTGACCATGTATTAATAATAAAATGTAGGCATGGAAAATTTGTATTTCGTATACTTAAAGTCAGAGTCAAAGTTTTTCAGTTTTCTGATCTGTACGTTTCTTAAAAAAGCTTTTTGTAAGATGAAAATAATATCCTTTTGATGATGCAGTATTTTCTTGTTTGCTTAGAGACAAAGAACATTTTCCCCGTCAGTTATTATAATGACGAGAGGTATTCCTGATCAATAAGAGAAGTTGGTATCACTGAAGACGCTGCTGATTTCACTGCCCAGACCCACAGCCTCTGTTCTTATATAAACTTACATTCATTGACCATAACAATAGGTTAAAAGATTCATCTGTGCCAATGACTACGCATTTTATTAAAGTATTTAACATTTAATTGTCTCATTTTCCAGTACGGTTCACAGCCATCAACCACACAGCTTTCCATAAAGAAGGCATTATTACTTTTTTTTTTTTGGAGGTAAGAGTCTCGCTGGAGTGCAGTGTTGCCATGTCGGCTCACTGCAACCTCCGCCTCCCAGGTTCAAGTGATTGTCCTGCCTCAGCCTCCCGAATAGCTGGGACTACAGGTGCACGCCACCATGCCCAGCTAATTTTTGTATTTTTGTTTAGTAGAGATGGGGTTTCACAATGTTGGCCAGGATGGTCTTGACCTCTTGACATCGTGACCCACCAGCTTTGGCCTCCCAACATGCTGGGATTACAGGCATGAGCCGCTGGCACCCAGCCTACTATTTGATGAGTTGGAAAATTGCATGCAAGTTGATGGATTCCTAAATGTTCACAAACCAGAGTGATTTTTGTTGGGGGGGAATGGTATAAACAAAGCCTATCCCACCCAGATACGATAATTGTGAGAAATTTTATTCCTTTTTAAGTTCTTTTCTAGTGTTAATATAAACATTATAGTCTCTTCCACATTTTGCAGTAGACCAGCTTAGAGCTTATTTAATTAGGAAGCATGGACAGAGTTTTCAGAAAAAATTACATTTTATAATTTTTTAATTTGGTTAAGCATTTTTAAAAATGAGAATCTTATACATTTTTAATAAACCAGATTGTGACCATACTGTTCAGAGGAAGAATATGATGTTAATTGTATAAAGCATTCCTACTTTGGAATTTATTTCCTTTGTCAAAGATTGTAGTTTAGGTTTCTAACTTAGTGATTAACAGTGAGGACTCTGGAGTCAGGGGTATTTAAAATCTACCACCAGCCCAGCATTACCTAGCGAATAAGTTGCTTCACTTTTAAAGCCTTGGTTTCTCATTTATGAAAAGGGGGGCCAGGTGCAGTGGTTCACGTCTGTAATCCTAGCACTTTGGGAGGCCGAGGTGGCTGGATCACTTGAGGTCAGGAGTTCAAGACCAGCCTGGCCAACATAGTGAAACCTCGTCTACTAAAAATACAAAAAATTAGCTGGACGTGGTGGCACACGCCTATAGTCTTACCTACTCAGGAGGCTGAGGCAGGAGAATCATGAAAACCCAGGTGGCAGAGGTTGCAGTGAGCCAAGATGGCACCACTGCACTCCAGACTGAGTGACATGACAGAGTGAGACTCTGTCTCAAAAAAAAAGAAGGTGGGCGGGGAGCAGGGATAATTGTACCTACTTACAGGGTTGTAAAAATGAGTTAATTCAGGTAAGAATTTAAAGCAACACCCAGTACTCTGTGACATCTTACTAGATACTACTCACAGTCCCATTGGAGTTTTACTGCTAATGCCAGTCTGTGTACTCCTTACCCTTCTGATTAGAGATATTTTGGAGCTTACTATGTCTTCTGATAATTCTTCTCCATAGGCCTCTAGCATTATTTATTTTAAAAAGCAAATCCTAAAATATAGGTTTAAGATTTCCTTAATGCTTTACAGGGGGAGGGAAATCAGCAAGAAATCTTTGTTGCCAGTACATGTTTTTTAAAGGTTTTTTTAGTTAACTCAGAATAAACTTTGCGAATCTAAAGTTTGTTCTAGTGTTTTTTGTTTTTTTGTTTGTTTTTGTTTTTGTTTTTTTGAGATGGAGTCTCACTCGTGGGAGTGCAGTGGCACGATCTCGGCTCACTGTAACCTCCACCAGTTGAAGCAATTCTCTTGCCTCAGCCTCCTGTGTAGCCAGGACTACAGACGCGTGCCACCATGCCCAGCTAATTTTTGTACTTTAGTAGAGACAAGGTTTTACTGTGTTGGCCAGGCTGATCTTGAACTTCTGACCTCAAGTGATCCAGCCGTCTCAGCCTCCCAAAGTGCTGGGATTACAGGCATGAGCCACTGTGCCTGGCCAATTTTTTTGTTGTTGTTCTTTAATCACTAAAGGAACCATAAAAATAGAAACTATGTAGGAGACAGAACACATGGTTTCTGGTCATACTCTGTGAAGAAGTAGATATGTAACATATTGGGCGTTTAGCTTAAAAGTTCTAAGTCATATTTTCTTTTTCCACTATAAGATTTTACTAGGTGATACAAAGTTCATGTCACTTAAAATTCAAGAGCTGTGGAAGTAGCTCTTTCAACTTTTCATTAAGTTCATTTTTGGAAATGTGCACATCTGTGCCATCATTGGGCCGTTATGATTTGGGGATTTAAACACCTGACAGTGATTGACCACTGTGACTTTGCTTATTCTTTTTCTCTCCTCAGTTACCGAGCTGATACCCAGACATACCAGCCTTATAACAAAGACTGGATTAAAGAGAAGATCTACGTGCTCCTTCGTCGGCAGGCCCAACAGGCTGGGAAATAATTGTGTTGGAAGCATTGCAGGGGTTGGGGTGGGCTTGGAACACAGGTGTGTACAGCGTGCTGTAGTAGAAGTTTTGTATCATAGTAATCCTGTTTCCACTTTGTTATACTCTAGCCAAGATTGACTGTATTGGATGAAATGTGAGGATCTTGTTCAATCGGAAACCCCCGTTACCCCCTCTTTTTTTCTTTTCTTTTCTTTTTTTTTTTTTACTTAAACATTTTTATGATGATTTAGATGAAAGTTGTTCTTCGTCAGTTAATGTTGGTTCCAGTCCTTCAACTGTTCATATCTACTTTATAACATTCATGTACTAACCCTTCTTCAAGATGGGGTGGGGGTGGAAATGCAGTTTAGCCATGTCCTCAAGATAAAGTCTTGGTAAAAATAAATAAATGTCCTTTAGTTATATTTTCTCCCTGAGTGCTTTTTTTTTTGTCTTTGAACATTGAATTTTCTTGCAAAGCATTTTTTCATTGTAAGTTTAAAAACCAATAGCTGCTACACAAAGAATTTGAAGAAAGTTTAAGTAGTGTGCAACACATTTTGCTGTGATTTATGTGAAGCTAATACACTTTTACCTCACTTTTCCAGCATAATTAAATGAATCTTAATTATAGCTCCAAGGTTTGTACCTACTATTGATGCAAACATTATAAATGACTTTCTGGTGATATAGCTTGTCTGCAGCAACAGCAGACAGATGAACTTCTTAGTGTTAATCAAATCAAGTACTCTTTCTAGGAGGTCTTTGTACCCTTTTCAGAGCCTTTAGTTGGATACTAGTTACCCACTACTGTAGGGAAGCTGTAAGGGCAAGGGAAAAACCACAAAAAAGTATAAGATAGTCTTGTCTCTTTTTTTGTTGTTGTTTTTTTGAGACAGTCTCACTCCGTACCCAGGCTGGAGTGTACTTCAATCATGTCAATCCTGTACTTTCAATCAGCAAGTACATGAGCACTCTCTGATTCTGCCACTATCACTTTACCAACAGCCAGTGATATCTTGACACAGCATAAGATTGAAAGTTTTTTGGAAGGCTCATGATTGGTCTAATATCCCCGTGTTCCTACCTCTACTTGCACATTAGGGCCTTAACTATTTTGTTGTTGTTTTATGCAAGACAAAATTTTACCTAGAACATACTCATATGTGCTCAGTTTTTCTATAGAATAACCTGGTTAATGAAATGTTACCACTGTACCAAGAGATTATTACAATTTTAGGGTACCTGAAAAAATTAAGTATAGTTGTAGTTAATGTTTCACTGTGAAACCAACCAAATTTAAAGCTAAAATAGGCTGGGCGTAGTGGCTCACACCTATAATCCCAGCACTTTGGGAGGTTGAGATGGGCAGATCACTTGAGGTCAGGAGTTTGAGACGAGCCGGACCAGCATGGTGAAACCCTGTCTCCACTAAAAATACGAAAATTAGCCAGGCATGATGGCACACGCTTCTACTGTCCCAGCTACTTAGGAGGCTGAGCAGGAGAATCCCTTGAACCAGGGAGGCAGAGGTCGCAGTGAGTGAGCCAAGATCATACCACTGCACTCCTGCCTGGGTGACAGAAAGAGACTGTCTCAAAACAAATAATCTTACAGAAAAAGAAATAGCTCCAAAAGTAATCTGATTGTCCTGTTTCTCATTTGGCCTGTTGTGCTAAAATAGTTTGATTTCTTTAACAAATGGAGGATCTTTGGCTTCATTTATTTTTATTTTTATGTTTTTTAATTCTCTAGAGCAGATCTGAAGGGAATGAGATCCCTTGATTCCCAGATGTAGTACCATTTCTGGTGTTGGGCTTAGAGGAAAATGAGAAAGGAATGTGAGGAAGTATCTGGGTCCTAGAGGTTGGGTGATGAGAACTAAAAGAAGGGGAGCAGTGTTTGGAATCATTAAAAGCTTAAGGAAGAACAGAACTGAAATAAACACAGAGAAATATACATTTGTCTATGTCCCATAATATACAGAGAAAGAGCCTAAAGTAGCCTTTTTGTGAAGGTGAAATGTGCAATGAAAGTTTCTGTGGTTTGGCCTAGGTACAACCACTACCCTTTTGTTAGATTTAGAGTGTTGATTGGCCTTTCCCCAACCACAAGTAAAACAGGTTTGATTTCTGCTTATTAAGTGATATTTTATACTGCTACATAAAGGTGAAATCTATCAGACAGATTATAAAATTTCTGATTCTCTAATCCAAATTTATAATCTAAATTTATATACTTGAGAATTTCTAAAATATTTCTTGATAATGGCCATTTCTGTCCTTTAGTGCTTGATTTAAGAGGTCCCAGGAGTATAAAAAGGAGAGTTCAGTGATCTCATTTCCCTTCCAGTTCTCTGGCTTAAAATATATCCAGCAACTCACTAAATGCTCAGACAGATTATGTGTCTTACCTCCCATTGTTGGGATAGAAGTAGCAGTAAACTGTTTTACTTTCAGCAAGAGAATGACTTAAGGGATGAGCAAATAATTTTGTACTTTCCTAAAAGCAGACCAGGCTGGGTTGGGGGAGAGAGGACAGGGTAGTTTTCTTAGTATGATGTCAACTTTACATCAGGATGGTCTTCCTTTATCAAATTGTTTTAACTAATCATTTGAAGGTTGGAATGAAAAGATTAATACATAAATTGATTAATGTTACTATATTTGTAGGGATACCTTTATGTTCATGTTCATTTTATTATTATTTATTTTTTATTTTTTGAGACAGTCTCACTCTGTCACCCAGGCTGTAGTGCAGTGGTGCGATCACGCCTCACTGCAGCCTCAATCTCCCAGGCTCACGTGATCCACCTTAGCCTCCCTTAGCCTCCTGTGTAGCTGGGATTACAGGTGCACACCACCATGGCCAGCTAATTCTTTAAATTATTTTTTGTAGAGATGGGGTCTCCTTATGTTGCCCAGGCTGGTCTTGAGATCCTGGACTCAAGTGATCCACCCGCCTTGGCCTCCCAAAGTGTTGGAATTCCAGGCATAAACCACTGTACCCAACCTAGGGATACTATTAGAAGAAATATTAATTTATATGTTAGCATAATGATACTAGTATTGACACTTAGACCTAGCATTTTACTGCCTAGGAAATATTTCTACATCTTTATCATCACAACAACCCTTTGAGATAGGAAATAATTATATATTAATGGTAAAAAAAAAAAAAAAAAATTAGATTGCCTAAGTGATTCACCCAGATCACAAAGCAATACCAAAATTTTGCTAGATGAAAAAGACAAGGTTTTAACCTCAAAGACCTTGAAGAGGAGCCTGATAATATGAATAGCTATGCTAAATAATGGACCGCTAATTCTTGTCAAAGGGACCTTTTTAGACTCAATCAAATATTTGGATTCACAAGACCTGAAGAGGTCACACTTGGCACCAATTTAATCAAAAGAAAACAACTTGCCAGCCCAGCATCAAAAGAAAGCACAGAAAGCAGCTTGCCAGCCCAGTATCATCAAGGGTTTCTCTTCCGTGGGAGAAGTCCTCATGGCAGTTCACAGAGCCATCCAAGTATCCCCCAAACACACGGAAACGCACAGTAGCTCAGAAGGAGATAAGAAGGAGGTAAATGCAAGAGCTACTCCAACTTAGAAGCTTCATGTACAACAGGAGCCACTAACTCTTGTAATAGCTTCATGGACATAGTTTCTAAGTCCCTGCAAGGAACATGCCCCGTTTACAAGAGTCATTGTATTCAGAGAAACACAAGGCCCTGTCTTCCCATCAGGCATTCATTGTTTCTCCCAGTCTAGGTATAATTTACCACGTAGGGGCCATGTTTCTCATAAACAGTCTTGTCTAGTAATACAGTGCACCATTGTGTTTCCTCAGGAACGGAGCTACAATGTTAACCCAAGTTGACCGCGAGTCAGTGTATTACATAATGGTGCAGTGTATTACTAGACCAGATTGCTTATGAGAAGCATGGCCCCTAAGTGGTTACCTTGAGTTAACTTTCTGCCTCTGTTCCTGAAGAAACATAATGGTGCAATGTATTACTAAACAGGATACTGATGGAATGATTAACCTCAGAAGAAAAAGTGACATGGAAAGTTGAAAGGGTTTGTGTTAAATGTTCTTAACTCATTAAATGGGTAAAATGAGTTAATATCTTGGAGGAAAGGAGGCTGGGCATAGAATGGGGAGTCAGAACAATCCTCAGAGCTCATACAGGGTGAGGAAACATAATCTGACCACTAGAGTCCTGTGTCACCAAGGGATTCACTGAAGCCTCCAAAAGTGTTATACTTTTGTAATAAGACCAATGGTCCCTTAAATTAAGGCTACTATAGACTTACCATAGCAAAGTTTAAAAATGGATCTTAGGCCAGGTGTGGTGGCTCACACCTGTAATCCCAGCAGTTTGGGAGGCCAAGGCAGGAGGATCACTTTGAGCCCAGGAGATGGAGGCTGCAGTGAGCTGTGATCATGTCACCGTACTCCAACCTGGATAGCAGAGTGAGATAGTATCTCAAAAGTAAAAAGTATGACAACAATAGTGTAAAGGACAATGGGAGAAATGGAATACATGGTTGAAATGTTTTTTAACGTTGAAGGTAGACTGAAAAGTTGTCTATTTGAGGGCCAAGCATGGTGGCTAATGCCAATAATCTCAGCACTTTGGGAGGCCAAGGCAGGAGGATCACTTGATACCAGGAATTCTAGACTGCACTTCAGCAACATAGCAAGACCCTGTCTCTACGAAATAAAAATTTAAAAATTAGCCAGATGTGGTGGCATGTGCCTGTAGTCCTAACTACTCAGAAGACTGAGACAGGAGGACCACTCAGGCCCAGAAGTTCACAGCTTCAGTGAGCTATGATTGCACTCCAGCATGGGCAACGGAGTGAGAACTTGTCTCACAATAAAATAAAGATCTCTATTTGTAAACCCTAGAGAAATCACTTAAAAAAAAAAATCCAAAAGAAGGTAGGATATCAGGATAATGTGGAAACCTGGGGTTGGAGAAGTTGCCATGGTAATGCTAACTCCCACCTTCATCTACAGGCTTTTCTTGTGGAGTATCTACTCTGGGCCAGGACCCCAGAACAAAGAACAGGTGGGAAAATAGATAACAAATAGCAATATGGTAAGTTCAGACTCAGTCATTAACAATTGCATTACATATAAATGGTCTAAACACATCAATGAAAAGACTAGGATTGTCAGACTGGATCATGAAGCAAGGCACCACTGTATGTAGTCTATAAGAAATCCACTTTACATGTTAAGACAGATAGGATAAAAGTGAAAAGGATGGGGAAAATATGTTATGCAAACACGAAGCATTAGAAGCAGGAGTGGCCATACTTAATATAAGGCAAGGAGACTTTATAACAAGGAATAATACCAGAGATGAAGGGGGATGCTTCGTAATGATAAAAGTGTAACTTCATCAAGAGACATAACAGTCCTAGAAATATATGCACCTGCTATGGTTTGAATGTGTCTCCCAAAGTTGATGTGTTGGAAACTTAATCCCACATTCAACAGTGTTGGAGGTAAGGCCTAATAAGAGGTGACTGGGTCATGAGGTTATGAGCCTTGTGAATAGATTAATGTCATTTCCGCAGGAGTGAGTGAGTTATCATGAGTGGTCTTGTCATAAAAGCGAGTTCAGTCCCCCTTGCTCTCTTTCTTGCTCTCACTCTTTCTTGCTTTCTGCCTTCCACCACGGGATGACATGAAGGCCCCTGCAAGGTGCCAGTGCCATGCTCTTGGACTTCCAGGCTCCAGAATTGTAAGCCAAATAAGTTTCTATTGTTTGTAAGAATTACCCGGTAAGTATTCTGTTACAGCAACAGAAAACAGACTAACACATCACTCAATGACAGAACTTCAAAATATGTGAATTAAAAACCTCAGGACATTCTAATGTGCAGTATACCAGTACTGTTTAAAATGTTGCACACCTGAGTATCTCGCAGATTTTTATTTGGTTGGTCTGTGGTGGACTCAGTATACAGTTTTAACAAACTTCCAGGTAACCACACTTTGACTAGCAAGACATCCTACATGATACTGCTTTTCATGAGGTAGCTTAGGAAAATGCCTGGTATATAGTAGGTGAACGGTAAATAGTGATAGAATCTGACTAAACAGTGCAAGGCACATAAATGGCTACAAAGTTGAACAAGAATGATCTTAGGCAGTAGGGATAGAGAAGAGCATAAACTTTAGTACATGGAGCAATACAACATTTTTTATGGGAGGGAATGCTAGGGGACTGTTAAGTGGACAAGGAATCATAGGTAAGTAACAAGCATAATATTGAAAGACTACTCACACTACACTAGACATTAAGACAAATGAATGATAGGCTAGGAGATAGGAGGGGCTGAGAGGCTGAAATCATGAGGACACTTGAAAGATGGAGAAGTTGAAAGAAGCTAGGTGATGGTCTGAGGGGAATTTCAGTGATAGAAACCTTAGAGGAGGGCCAGGCATGGTGGTTCGCGCCTGTAATCCCAGCACTTTGGGAGGCCGAGGTGGGCAGATCACTTGAGCTCAGGAATCTGAGACCAGCCTGGGCAACGTGGCAACACCCCATCTCTACAAAAAAATGCAAAAAGTAGCTGGGTGTGGTGGCATATACCTGTAGTCCCAGCTATGTAGGAGGCTGAGGTGGGAGGATTGCTTAAGCCCAGGAGGTCACAGCTGCAGTGAGCCAAGTCAAGATTGTGCCACTGCACTCCAGCCTGGACAACAGATTGAGACTCTGTGTCAAAAAAGAAAGAGAAAGAGAGAGAGAGAGAGAGAGGAGGGAAGGAAGAAAGGGAGGGAGGGAGGAAGGAAGGAAGGAAAGGAAAGAAGGAAGGAAGGAAGGAAGGAAGGAAGGAAGGAAGGAAGGAAGGAAGGAAGGAGAAGGGAAGGAAGGAAGGAGAGAAAGAAAAGAAGGAGAGAGAAATAAAAGAAGGAAAGAGAAAAGGAAGGAAGGAGAGAAAAGAGAGAAAGGAGAGAAAGAAAAGAAAAGGAAGAGAAAGAAAGAAAAAAAAAGAAAAGAAAAAAGAAAATAAAGAGAAAGAAGTCTTAGAGGGAGATAATCTCTTAGTGATTTACTTTCCTGTCTACTCCACTACATAGTTTGTCTCGTAAGCCTAAGAAAGATGTTTTGCCATTGAAGATAATAGTAACCCCTTCAGCTACATTTAGAGATCCTATGTCAACATATTTAGCATACCCTTTCTTTTTCGTAATTATACACTTAAGTGGATGTTCAATTTGAGACATATTGTGAAAAGGTTGGTTTAAAAGTCTCTTCTGTGCCAGAGGTAATTTTCTTTATGCTTTTCAAGAGAGTATGAAGAGGCTAATGAGAACTGATGACATCACTTCACTGAGACAGGCCCTGCATTCTTGTCAGTGGATGTCTGAAGTTAAAGTGTGTGGACTGTAATTTAAGAGAAATGGGATAGATCACGGTTTCTTTCTTGGAAGCCCAGGGTTGGAGGAGTTGTCATGGTAATACTAACTCCCACCTTTACCTACAAGCATCTGTTGTGGAGTACCTACTCTGTTACAGGACACCTGGGCTTGGCCAACTATATTGCCTCTCTAGCCTTCGAGAAAAAGAGTATGGTTGAGTCTTTTAGTGTCTGTTCCATGGTGAGTAGTTTGAAGAGTATCCAACATTTCTGGGTCCTTGCCCTGCGATGGCCCTGGCCGTTCTGGAGATCACTTTGTGCTTGACACTGTCAGTGAGCTCAGAGACCTGTTAGAAGCATGGTCACCAACTTCCACCTACAATGCAACTTCAGGAAGGATTGCCACAGTGCTCATCCCAATTATTTTGCAAATCCCAGCGGGAGGTTGCAGGTATAATGACAGAGAAGAAAATCTCATGTTTCTTGCAGAGTGTTAGGACAAGATTTGAAGGTTCTGGTACTGAAAGACTGTTGAGGACAAATGCTCATTTGAATGAAGTTGATTAGAGACCAAAGTCCTGCTTGATACTTCAACGTATCCTTGATACCCTTGCTTCTCTAAGCCAGGCCCTCTGAATCTTTTTCAGGTACATGGATTGAGAAATTACTTCTTTCCTTCTTATAAAAGGCTAATGATCCCAGGCATGGTGGCACGCGCCTGTAATCCCATCTACCCGGGAGGCTGAGGCAGAGTTGTTGCTGTTGCAGTGAGCTGAGATCGTGCCACTGCACTGCAACCTGGATGACAGAGCGAGACTCCGTCTCAAAAAAAAAAAAAAAAGCTAATGATCACTACTAAGACAATTATGTATTTGAGCTTTGTGACCTATATGTGAATGGTGAGCATCTGTAAATACTACCCAGTATTCCTGCAACAGACCATTATAGATATTGGGATTCCACAGTTTGTATAAGATTCTGTGTCAACACACCCCCTATCAGTGAGTCAGTGTTTGCAGCCAACACAGAGCATGTTGCCCCGAGAGCCTGTGGATTGGAGGATCACTCAGGCTTCCCAAGAAGGACAACTGCCTCACCTCCCCCTGACCATCGCCAGCTTTGATAGCCACCCTCTGCCTAGACAAGCTCCTCTTCCTACTTGGGCTCTAACTCCTTGCTGCAGGCCACTCCTGCACAGGGATGCCCTACTTATCCTGCTCATCCGTAAAGGTAATTCCACATTTATATGACTGGCTGTCCTAGTAACTGTTACGCTGTTTCCACCTCATTTTCACTGTTTAACTTAATCCTTGGGTAAGTGTAGAGTCAGGTGAATGATAACTATTATTATTTATTATTATTATTATTACTATTTGAGACAGAGTCTTGCTCTGTTACCCAGGCTGGAGTGCAGTGGTGCGATCTCAGCTCCCAGCAACCTCTGCCTCCCAGCTTCAAGCAATTCTTCTGCCTCAGCCTCCTGAGTAGCTGGGATTACAAGCTCGCGCCACCATGCCCAGTTAATTTTTGTATTTTTAGTAGAGACAGGGTTTCACCGTGTTTTGGACAGGCTGGTCTCAAACTTCTGACCTCATGATCCACCCATCTCGTCCTCCCAAAGTTCTGGAATTACAGGCATGAGCCACCGCGTCCGGCCAATGATAACTATTATTATAAAACAAACTCTTAGAGTTTTGCACACCTTCTATATGTACGTTATACTTAATCAAATGTATTCCCCATCAATATTTAATATTGCTGTTAGGCCAGGCATGGTGGTTCACGCCTGTAATCCCAGCAGTTTGTGAGGCCGAGGCGGGCAGATCACGAGGTCAGGAGACCAAGACCACCCTCGCCAACACGGTGAAACTCGGTCTCGACTTAAAAAAACACAGAAATTAGCCGGGTGTGGTGGCACATGCCTGTAATCCCAGCTACTCAGGAGGCTGAGGCAGGCGAATTGCTTGAACCAGGGAGCTGGAGGTTGCAGTGAGCTGAGATTGCACCACTGTACTCCAGCCTGGTGACAGAGTAAGACTCCATCTCGGGGGAAAAAAAAATTGCTATTAATACAATACTACCAGAAAGAAGTCTAAAAACATTCATGTTATCGTGAAGTTACCCCTGTATCTTAGTGGAGGCCAAGGACCCCAGGGCAGTCCAGTCACCAGCTTCTCAGGCAAGGAATCTTGTTCACCTTCGGCACTTCTTGATTCTCTAATAGGCCATCCTTGCAGCACTTTGATTCTCTAATAGGCTGTCCTTGGCCCTTTGGTAAGGGCCAAAAGATCTGATAAAAACATAAGGACTGTTAGGTTTTTAAAATTGTATCTATTAAGCTATTTCAAGAAATATTTTTAAATTGCTAAAGCTGCTCAGAAAGCAGTAATGACCCTGGCTTAGGTGGGATCTTGCCTTGATCCTTAGCCTTTTGCATTGATTTGCACTCGGCGCACCGTTCCTGTTGGAGATGGAGGGCAAAGGAGAAGATAGCACCAGGAGGCTCCTTTGCCCACCAGTGTAAGATTCCAGCAGTATTAAGGAATTACTGTGATTTTTAGATTTGATAATGCCATTGTGGTTATTTTTCCAAGTTCTCTTTTAGAGTGTATACTGAAATATTTACACATAAAATGACATCTGTGAGATGTGCTTCAGATAATCCAGTGGAAGGGCGTAGATGAAACAAGATTAGCCATCAGTTGATAACCTGAGTGGTGGGTTTTCACCTCTTCTTTTTCATATGCTTGAAACTTTCGATAATGAAAAATTAAAAAAAAAATTCGGTAACAAAGTTATATCCTGTCTTGGCTACTGCATAGCTATAGTGCTAAAGCCAGTAGGAACACTTCTGAGACTGGCAATGCATCCATGACCCTTACTCCTCTGTAGGGCTTTACTGTTCACAGAGCACGTTCACTGCTCCACTCCACCTGGATATGCTGCCCCACCCTCTCCCCTCAGCCTGAGCAGAAGAGGGAAAGAGGCATTCTCAAAGCAGGGCATATTTGGGCCACAAAAGAAGCCTTTGTTGAGGACGACTTGTCTGGTTGCTTGGCAGGGGGAGCTTCCAAGGGAGCTGAAGTGGCTCTACTGTGTCAGGGTGGTGTTCTGTAAGCCTGGGAGCAGTGGGGAATGTTTGGAGCCACTGAAGCTGCATTTCTGACACATGCTAATGAGCTCGCCCAGGGATGTAAACAGAGTCAGCACTTCAAACTAAATTCTGGTGAAACTTAACAACGCTTGCTTAACCACCTCCCTAGACTGCCTCCAATTGGGCACAAGAGTGCCAATAGAAAAGGGGGCATTTCCCACCTCTGACAGCTTTCCAATGCCAGTTTGTAAAAAGCTGCCAAATGTGCCCAGCCTCACTCAGTGTGGGCATCCCCAAAGGAGAAGGGCAAATGTGTTTTCTGAATTCCCAATTTCAGGCCTCTCTACTCATCTCTACAATCTTCCGCAGTCTGGTCAGGAAGTAAGCTGTCCTAGGGGGACCTTAGAGAGCTCCTTCAGGGAGTCGGAAGACTCATTAAGCTGACAGTTAGTTGACAGCTGATTTTGTCATGCTAACTTTAGGCCGTTCCTAATCAGGAGCCACTAGTCCCTGAGGTGGTTGTGATCATTGCCTATTTGCAAAAGTAGGTCTTTTTTTGAGTGCATGTGGTTGCGTCACTCTGTAGGTAACGCGGACAGAGCTGGGGGAGGCCAACAACATGGACGTTCCTCATGAAGAAAGGTTAACCACTCCATTCCCTCAGACCAGCCATTCACCTTAAAAACACATGCCAGTGGTTCACAGCGGAGCTCAGCACCCCTCCTCAGGGACCCTACCCAAAGTGGCTCTTCCTGCCTCGATGGAGTTGCTAGCCAGCCAGCCTTTCAAGGCTGAGATCTGGGTACAAGCTTTCATTTCTTTCTTCCTCACTTTCCACATCCAACTGGTCAGCAAGTCTTGCTTTTATCTTTGTCCCTCTGCCTTTGTTCATTTATTTAATTATTCATTTCCACAAATATTTACTGAGCACTTACTATGTGCCAGACACAATGTTAACATCTGGGGATATAATGGAATAAGACAGTCCCCCATGATGCCTCCTTCCATTCCTATGTGTTCTCCTGTTTGGGCCCTAATCACAACCCCAGTGCCTTCGTCAGGTCATCAGTTATCATCTGCAATAGTTTCCTAATTGATCTTCCTACCTCAGGGTGAGTCTCAATCAGTTAGTCAGTCAACACTCTCATTATGAATGACAGAAACCCATCTTGACTTAGCTCAGGCAACAAGAGTGAGGGGTATAGTTTATTGAGTTGTGTAAATAAATTACAGGAATGGCCAGAGCACAGGTGAGTCTTAGGATCAGATGGAACCAGAAGCTGATGGGCAGCAGGAATACCTGCTATTTCTGGCCCCTGCTTCCCTTTAAGTGTTAGTGTCATTCTCCCCAGAGGCCAGCTTCTTTCCCACAGGGATGCCCAATGTCTTTGAGTTTTACCTGTTTAGAAAGATTCCTTCTTTCTAGTTGAGTTCAAAAATCCCAAGACATGTTCTGACTGGACTGCCCAGCTTGAGTCACCTTCCCTGAGGACAAGGTGGGATCTGTGTGGTAGGCAGCCTCTGAGATGGCCCCCAGCGATTCCCGCCTCCTGGTAGTCATGCCCTCTTGGAAACCCTACTCTTAGGGGAAGGCCGAACTTATGAATGACTCTCCTAAAAACAGGATACATCAGAAGTAATGAGATCTCACTACCAGTATGAAGTTACAGAAGGACTGTGGCTTCCATCTTAGGTGCTCTCTCAGTCTCGCTGGGACTGTTGGCTCCAGGGGTAGCCAGCTGCCATGTTGTGAGACAGCCCCATGGAGACAGCCCATGGAAGTGAGCTTGGAAGCAGATTCTCTAGCCCTGCTTGAGCCTTGAGATGACTGCAGCCCTGGCTTGACACACTGATTGCAACCTCATGAGAGTCTGAGCCAGAACTCTCAGCTAAGCCACTCCTGGATTCCTGACCCATGGAAACTGTGAGATAATAAATGTTAATTGTTTCCAGCCACTAAATTGTGGGGTAATTTGTTACACAGCAATAGGTAGCTAATAGAGTCTATAATAAAATGGAAGCTTCTATTCAACCCACAAGAGAAAGAGCTTTTCCCAGAAAAAGGAGGCAGGCAGTTTTGGCTGTTAAAGAATAGACATCCATTACTATCCTCTAATAGTCTGTCTTCTTCCGTGCTATGGAAGGGGGCGTTTTTCATAATGCAAATCTGATTATGTCACTTTCTTGCCATTCTTCGTCTTTTCTTTTTCTTCTTTTTTTCTTTATTTAGAGATTGGATCCTGTTCTGTTGCCCAGGATGGAGGGCAGTGGCACAATCACATCACTGTAGCCTCGAACTCCTGGGCTCAAGCGATCCTCACACCTCAGCCTCCCAAGCAGCTAGGACTAAAGCTGTGCACCACCATGCCTGGCTAATATTTAATTTTTTATTTGGTAGAAACAGGGTCACCCTATGTTGCCCAAATTGGTCTGAAGCTCCCGGCCTCAAGCAATTCCCCCCACATCCTGCCCTGCCTCTGCTTCCCAAAGCACTAGGATTATAAGTGTGAGCTGCCATGCCTGGCCTTCCTGCATGGAATTCTTTTTTTTCTTTTTTTTTTTTTTTTGCCCTGCACAGCCCCTGCTTGGAATTCTTAAAACTCTCTATCACTCTTAGTTTGTTCGTGCTGTTAAAACAGAGTACCATAGACTGGTAGCTTATAAACAACAGAAGTGTATTGCTCCAGATCTACAGGCTGTAAGTCCAAGATCAGGTGCCAGGATGGCTAGGTGCTGGTGAGGGGAGTCATCCTGGTTGCAGATGGCCACCTTCTTGTTGTACCCTCACAAGGAGGAAAGACAGTGAGAGAGTTCTCTAGGGTGTCTTTTATAAGGGCATTAATCCCATTCATGAGGGCTGCCACCCTCATGACTTAATCACCTCCCGGCCGGGCGCGGTCGCTCAAGCCTGTAATCCCAGCACTTTGGGAGGCCGAGACGGGCGGATCACGAGGTCAGGAGATCGAGACCATCCTGGCTAACACGGTGAAACCCCGTCTCTACTAAAAAGTACAGAAAACTAGCCGGGCGAGGTGGCGGGCGCCTGTAGTCCCAGCTACTCGGGAGGCTGAGGCAGGAGAATGGCGTGAACCCGGGAGGCAGAGCTTGCAGTGAGCTGAAATCTTGCCACTGCACTCCAGCCCGGGCGACAGAGCGAGACTCCGTCTCAAAAAAAAAAAAAACCACCACCTTCCAAGAGCCCCCAGTTTCTAATACCATCACTTTGGGGTTTAGGTATCAACATATGAGCTTGCAGGGGTGGAGCACAAACATTCAGTCCATTGCACATTCTTAAAATAAAATCCAAATTTCTTAGCTTGCCACCCAAGGCCCTTCATGATCAGCACCTGCCTACCTGTCAAAAATCAGCCTCCACAAATCCCACTCCCTGTTCCCTGCACAGACCGTACTTCTTGTGGTTCCACTAGTATACCCCACACTCTCTCCATGCCTCTTATATGTTCTCCCTTTTAGGGGCACATCTCATTCCTCAAGGCTCATACACTTTAACCCTTAATCATAGGTTAAGGATCCATTCAGGCATCACCACCTCCAGGAAGCCTTCCCTGATAACCTAATCCCTCCACCCTGCCATGTTCTGTCATGGCTTACATCGCACTGTGTGGGATTGTTGGTGTGATTGTCTGCTTCCCTCAATCATCTCTGCTCTTTGAAGAGTGAATCACATATTTCACATTGGAATCCCCAGTGCCTTCTAAATAATAGGTTCTCAACATATGTGTGTGATTAATCAATTAGCTAGTTAATTGATTTATGGTATCAGGGAATTACTCTCACTTGTGTCTGCCTATTCATACTGGTTCCATTATAAGGAAGTATGGGGCAGGAAGGGAGGTCAGCTTTCATTTTTATTAACTAAGGTTCATAAACAAATAAAGTACACATGACCCTTGATCCATGATACCCTCAGAGAGCTTCACAGCAAAAACTATAAGCTAATTTGGTTGTTGTTATGAAGGAAATCATCAGGGTTTTATGAGAGAGAATAATATTTTGAGCTGCTTGAACATGGATGAGCAGAGGCCCCCGTAAGGCCTGACATTTAAAGTGAGACCTGAAAGATGAAAAGGAGCCCCCCAGGCAGAGTCGGGGAAGCACTCTACAGGCAGAGGATCTGCTGTGGGAAGGCGCTAAGCAGAGAAGAGCTTGGTGCCTTTGAAGGATTCAAAGAAGACTGGCACAGTGAATGAGAGGGAGGCTGGATAGGTAGGCAGGGGGCATCATGGGTTGAGGTGGCGGGTAGCCAAGGGACTGGAGCTTACTACATGGGAAACCCCCATGGGCATGCATCCACTCTACCCATGCTGCTCATTCATTCACGTCATTCATTCATTCCTCTATGAGACCTTGCATGCACTACTTTCTCTGCCCAGAAAGCTCTTCCTCAGTCTCTCTGACTCCTATTACCCAAGTCTTGCATCAAATGCCAACTCCTGCCCCATCTGAAGTTAGCCCTTACCCCTCCACACCATCTTCCTAGTGACTTTCCATTGTCCCATTTTATTTTGTACATAACACCTATTATTATCTTGGAATAAACTTGTGCATTTTTTGGTTTACTTGTTTCTCTGTCTCTCTAGACTGTATGTGCTACGGGGTCACGGACCTTACGTATATTGTCTGCTGCTGTGTCGCCTGTGCCTAAACGCTGCTTGGTATGTAGTAATGATAAGTATTTATTGCATTATTTCATTCAAATAGCCAGCAGTGTTTTCTTTTTCTTTCTTTTAAGCTTGGGGGTACATGTGCAGGATGTGCAGGGTTGTTACATAAGTAAACGTGTAGCATGGTGGTTTGCACAGATCATCCCATCGCCTAGGTATTAAGCTCTGCATTCATTAACTACTCTTCCTGATGCTCTCCCTCCTCTCCCTGAGCCCTCCAACAAGCTGCAGTGTGTGTTGTTCCCCACCAATGTGTCTATGTGTTCTCATCATTCAGTTCCACTTATAAGTGAGAACATGTGGTATTCGGTTTTCTGTTCCTACATTAGTTTGCTGAGAGTAATGACCTCCAGCTCGATCTATGTCCCTGCAAATGACATGATCTCGTTCCTTTATATCAATTAGCCGGTAGCTTTTAATGTCTACCATGTGCCAGACCCAATGCCAGGTACCAAGACAAAATAGACATATGTTCCACCCAGAACCCCGACTCAGGGCCAGTTTCATTGGCATGGAACTTGCGCGCTTGTACAGGGCTCTGAGCTTAAAAGAGCCCCACACTTGGTTTAATACTCTGCTGTCATCGTTTTGAAATTATTAATTATTTATTAATTAGATGACCCATATTTTCATTTTTCACTAAAGCCTCCAAAGTATGTAGCTGATCCTACCCCCACTTTAACTCCAAAAAGCTCCTAGCACATTCGCATTTGACAACAGTTTAGGGACAAGTCAGTAGACTTGGCATACTATTGTTAATAATTTTAATAGAATTGCCTAATATATTTAAAGAGACATAAAGAGTAAGTGGTTTACAGAAATAGCATAGGTTAAGACTCAATTCTGGGAATCAGACATCGTTGGATTCCAGGCTCTGCCATTCCTAGCTGTGTGACTTTGAGAGATTCACATAACATCTCTGAACCTTGATTTCCTCATTATAAATGGGTATCATGATAGTGTCTACCCCGAAGAGCTGGCTTGAAAATTAAATGGAATAATACTTAAAACACTTAGGTTCTGGGTGTTCTGAAAAATGGGTTCCATCACTTAGCCACCTGCTCCCCTTCCTTTGGCTCCTTCCACTCTCCTGCACACTCCCAGGGTGGGAAATCTGGGTCAATGTGAGTGGCTCCTAAGTGAGAAGAATATTGAAGAGAAAAAGCAAGGAATTATGACCTTCAGGGAAGCAATAACATTTTGCTTAAAAATTGCTTGAGCAAAGAGTTTGTAGCTATTTGCAATTTGTATGCAAATAAACTGAAGACTCCTATATCCTGAGCTGAGACATGGCCCTGGGCAAAACCTTGCAGAAGACGACTGTTGGACCACAGAGAAGCCTGCATCAGTTTCTCTTTGCTGCCAGTTTAAATGAAAACCTTAGATAATTTCAAAGCTGCAGTTTCCAATGCCTCAGCCTCTCAACAAATCCATTAGTATGGAAGGCAGCTTTCTAACAAGATAGGTGCATCCCCATCCGTATGTACTGCATCATCTCTGCTGTATAATCTTTATTCTCACATTCATTGTCTGTTTAATCAAGCACTGATTTGGCATCCACTTGCAAATGCTGCGTCTCCTATGCCTGATGAAAAAGAATTTTCAGTGGGTCAAACCTCACCTAATTTCATGAAAACGCAAGTCAACAGCCAAATTAAAAGACGAAACCGTGAACAAACTGACAAAGAACAAACCCCTAAGACTCTCAGAACTGAGGGAGAACAGTAGGTTTATTGTACTGATCGCCACTTGTTCATTCATTTAAGAAACACTTACTGCAAGCACCCACTATGTGCAGGGTACTATACTAAGTGCAACAGACAAGTCTTCGTCTTCATGCAGTCTGCAACCCAACTGGAGTACAGAAAAGCACAGGCCATTCCAATGCAACCCTGATTCAAGGTAAAAGCAGGGAAGTACAGGCACTCAGGGAACCTCTAAGGGGGCCCCTCGCCCAGTGGCTAGGGATATGGGTGGACAATCTCAAGGAAGCTCCTGGCATTCTTTCCCTTGAATTGCATCCATTTGTCCAATCCATCCCTGACAGGATTCCTCTATCTGCAAGGTTAACAAGCTCGGCCTGCCTCTGTCTTGAATGCGTGCCCCCTTTTAGAGCCCGGGAACCAGGGCTAGGACTGGGGTTGGAGTCAGGGCCTTCCAGGAGAGGCTCATCTTGCCTCAACAGAGCCTCATTCATTCATTCATTCATTCATTCATTAGCAAACACTTACTGACCACGTCTTCTGTACCAAGCTCTGGCAGTCCAGCCGTGAGCAGGACAAATACTTCTTCCTCAAGGAGCTGGGGCACTCTTTTGGGCCCAGCCTCTTTTTCTTTATTTACTTCAGCTCATTGAAAAATGTTATTTAAATCTCACAGCACCCCTAAGAAGTAGTTATTATTATCGCTGCTTTGCTGGTGAGGGGACCAAGTTTTAGAAAGTTCAAGTGACTAGCTACAGGTTGCCCAACTAGGAAGAGAAAGGCTACAACTGTAGGTTAGACTCCCAGCCTCTTTTCTTTCTCCTCTGCTGGGCAGAGAGAATCCTGGGCTGAGAAGGGGCCTTCTGACAGCAGCTTTCTCTGTGTTGTTGATAAATATCTGTGGGTCCTTCTCGGCAGCATGACTGCCATCCTCCCTCAGGCCTGGAGATGGCAGCAAGGCCATGCGCTGTATGGCCCCCACAAGCAGAGGGCACCGGCTGAGGACTGTCTCCACAGCCTGCATCTTTTCTGCTCCATGAGGCAGGCCCAGGGAGCCCTAAATCATGCCAGGCAGGGATGCAGACAAGGGTGGGACAGCTGTGCTCTGAAGACCCCAAACAGAGCCACTCTTCCTGACTCATAACCTTCCCTCCCGGCCCCAATATTCAGAAGGTTTTCAAAGCCTTGTTGGAACATCAAGTCCCCTGTGGAACTCACTTTCCTTTCTTCACAAGGTAAAAGCAAGTGCCATGAAACAAGGTTTCAAAGCCAGACCAGCAGTCTTCCACTCAAGAACTAAGTGGGTGCCGGGACTCCCCAGCCTCCTCTCTCTGGTTAACTTCCCACCATTTCAGGCCACCATGTCTGAGCTGAAAAGTCTTGCTCTGATGGCTGGAGAAAGTCCTGACCAGCTGGAAAATTCAAAACTTTAGGGTCTAGCAGCTCTGGCCTGCCCAGGATGGCATAAACATATCCCGAGGATTCCCAGACTCTGTTTCCAGTGTACAAGTCCTGACGACGGAAATTTTCCCTTTTGGTCTGCCCAGACATCATACCCATTTTTCAGCTGAGAACAGTGAGGCTCAGGATGCCTAAGTGGTTGGCCGAAAGTCTCCCGGCTCAGAAATAGCTGGGCCAGGCTGGGCGCGGTGGCTCACGCCTGTAATCCCAGCACTTTGGGAGGCCGAGGTGGGCGGATCACGAAGTCAGGAGATCGAGACCATCCTGGCTAACACTGTGAAACCCCGTGTCTACTGAAAAATACAAAAAATTAGCCGGGCGTGGTGGCGGGCGCCTGTAGTCCCAGCTACTCAGGAGGCTGAGGCAGGAGAATGGCGTGAACCCGGGAGGCAGAGCTTGCAGTGAGCTGAGATCATGCCACTGCAGTCCAACCTGGGCGACAGAGCGAATCTCCATCTCTAAATGAAGAAAGAAAAGAAAAGAAATAGCTGGGCCAGAGCTACAGCAATTGTTCTCTTATTGTAAGGCTGAACTCTCCTCTCCATCCCTGCTGTCCAACACAGAAAAGCAGCCAAGAAATAACTGCGATGGACACATTTGGTTATAATAATTTTAAATAAGCCTCACTGCTTAATGAGCATGCAGAGATCCAGGCACTTGGTGGAAGCTGTGGGGTTCCACAAAGCACCCTGGAGCCTCCACCTCAAGTGGACAAAGCGACAGGGCAGGGTACACACGGGTCTGAACAAGCACAGGAAGATGTCTGAGGACAAATAAGGCACAGCAGAGAACCTTGAGGCCAGAGGGACACTGGGAACAAATAGTCCTGGCCAGGAGGCAGGGAGAAAACAGGCCATGCTGGCCATAGCCCTGGGCCCTGAGCCAGCTCAGTCAGGGGGCTCACCCTCCCCAGCCCCAGAGAAGATGCCTGGCCCCAGGCAGACCATTCGCAATCGCCTCCAGAGCTGCGCCATGGGACATTGTATTCTCGGCTCTACCGCGTCCTGTACTCCCAATTTCCTGCCCTGTGACTTTATTATTTATTTATTTATTTTGAGATGGAGTCTCCTTCTGTCACCCAGGCTGGAGTGCAGTGGCGTGATTTCAGTTCACTGCAATCTCCGCCTCTCGGGTTCAAGTGATTTTCCTGCCTCAGCCTCCTGAGTAGCTGGGATTATAGGCGTGCGCCACCATGCCTGGCTAATTATTGTTTTTTTAGTAGAGACAGGGTTTTGCCATCCATGCCAGGCTGGTCTTGAACTCCTGACCTCAGGTGATCCACCTGCCTCAGCCTCCCAAAGTGCTGGGATTACAGGCATGAGCCACTGCACCAGGCCCCCTGTGACTTTAGGTGCTTCGGCCTCTCATCCTGTTTCTACATCTGCAAAATGATGACTGTGGAAACAACCTTGGCCCACTCTACCTCCGTTCTAAGAATCAGCCATGTAAGGATATGGGATGTGGGGACAAGAGCTCTCAGCCTGTTAGAGCTTTGCACAGGGCCTCAGTGTCCTCAAGTGCAACATGGGGATAACAGCGCATACATGTCAATGTTCTATGAATATACAAACTGATGCGTGAAAGGCAATAAGGAGCAGCAAGCAGCATGGACCCTGGATCAGACTTCATGATTTTAAATCCTGGCCCTCCATCCTGCTAGATGGGCAATCTTGGGCAGATAGTTAACTTCTCTGGGCTTTAATATCTAGTCTGTAAATGGGGTGGTATTGAAAATACCTGTCTGATAGAGTTGTAAAGATCAAAGAAGATAAAATGTGTGTCTCAGTGTTTGGTCAGTGACTGACAGGACCAGTTATAAATGTCATTGAATGGAGTGCTCATAGAAAGGACTTTGCCATGTAACTCCTGGTAAAATGTATGCCCGTCCTGCAGGCTGGAGGATGCAGCACCGATTCCTTGATTAATCGATCTTCTGAGGCAGATGCTTTTCTAGAATGAAGTCAGCCATATGTGGCTGGTATTGGGGAAGAAATTCATAAATCATGCAAAGCGAGGCTGGCATGTGGCAGCTGGTTCAGCAGCAACTCTCAGCCCTGCCCAGTGCCCACTCTCCCTCCACCTCAGAGGGATCTATCACTGTCCAGAGCTCTGTGGCAGGCATTTTGCTTAGCAGAGGCAAGGCCCACAGCACCCAGCTCTCTGAGCCTTCTGCACCACGTGGTGACACGTGGCCCCCATCAGGGCACCAGAACCCATCTCAGTCACCAAAACAGTGGCTCTCAAACCTGAGTGTGCATCGGAATCCCCGGGAGGCTTGTTAAACTCAGAGGGCTGGCCTCACCCCCAGAGTTTCTGATTCAGTAGGTCTGGGTGGGGCCCAACGGTTTGCATTTCATTTCTTTC
>NW_012116265.1:24958190-24961201 GCF_000951035.1 Colobus angolensis palliatus
TGCCTCCTGGGTTCAAGCGATTCTCCTGCCTCAGCCTCCTGAGTAGCTGGGACTACAGGTATGTGCCACTACACTCGGATAATTTTTTGTATTTTTAGTAGAGACGAGGTTTCACCGTGTTAGCCAGGAAGGTCTCGATCTCCTGACCTTGTGATTGCCTGCCTCAGCCTCCCAAAGTGCTGGGATTACAGGCGTGAGCCATCGCACAAGGCCAAGAGTTTGCATTTCTCATAAGTTCCCAGCTGAAGAGGCTGGTCTGTGGGACCATTGACAGATGCTCCTGTGGGAGTGAGTTTAAACCTAGCTGTTTATCCTTGGGCAAATTTCTTCTCTCAACTGAGCCTCCCCTCCTCATCCATAAAGTGAGTGTATCAGAACCTACCTCGTTGGGGTGCCTATGGTAGCCTTACTAAGATTCTGGGTACCCAAAAAGTGCTCAATCTGTGTCAGTCCTCAGCATCCCCAACACGTTGTTGTTGAGACAACTAATGAATAGGGAGGGTGGAGCTGTGACGATATCAAACTTGTAAGAAGGGAGAGGAAAAATGGACAAATGTATATTGCATGCTTTCTGTATGCAATGTACTAATTCCTAAATGCCAAAATGCTTTATCATTAAAAGACAAAACAAAAACAAACCCGGTTAGAATGCTTTATCTTTAATTAATTCATTCAGGAAACAAACATTTGCTGTAAGTCTGAGAAGCAGGCTCTGTGCTATAGCAGTGGGAGGTATGAAGCTGGAGCAGGCATGGTTCCTATCAGCAAGGAGCTACAATCTAACAGAAAAAAAGAGGATGAGACTAGAGAAGACAGGAACACGCCACAGCGTACGGAGGAAGGTGATGACAGGCTGGGAAGGAACACTCAGCACCCTGAAGAAGCAAGCTGGAGAGGTTCTTTTCAGACAGGTGGGGGATCAGGAAGGGTTTCCTTGCAGAAGCAGCATTTATTTGTCTGGGAAAATGGGTGGCATTAACCCATGGAGTTAACAAAGTATGAGGCAGAAGAAACAGCAAAAGCACAAACAAGAGAAAGCAGAAAGCAACTTCACACTACACGACTCAGGTCAGTTTGGCTGATTGTCGGGTGAGGAAGAGAGAGTGGGACCTGAGGTTGGCCTGGCTGTCCGCTGCCAGGCATTAGGTAGTTGTGACCATCAGTGGTTGACCGGCTCCTCCCAGAGCATTTCACGTCCTTGTGGGGCAGGTGTTCAGCACACCACTGTGGGCTTGATGATAGGCGTGAGGATGATGCACAGGTGTGAGAGCTTGCATGGTCTAGGAGGGGAAACCCCCAGGAGCTCTAAGCACTGCCAAAGCCAGTTCATCTTCCCAGCATCCTTCAGAAGGAGAAGTCAGTCCCAAGCCCCCACCTGATGGCTGCAGGACCAAGGCCACACCACACACCCAAGAGAAAGCCCCCAGTGCCACTCTGCTGCTCCACCTGCTGTCCCCACAACTTACTGTGACCTGATTTAACCTTAGCATCCCCCCACTCTCCCACCCCCATGGAGACCAAGGCTCTGGAAGGCAGAGTCATCCTGGGCGAGGGGCAGCCCCTGCCCTTGTGAGCAAAGAAACCTGGAGCTCTGCAGCTGCCTGACAGAGTTGTGGGACCTGAAGTCCACCCGTGGGGACAGCAGCAAGCCTCCTGCCATGCTGAGAGCGGTCTCTGACTCAAAATGTGGGGAGGGGCCCAGAGACCCCATTGAGGTGGCCCTACAGTAACTGTCTCCAGAGACTCTTACCTCCCGGTTCTCCTGCCAGAGAGTCCCTCAGACTCTATCGCCATCCCTGGTTTCCCATCCAATTGAGGGTCTCCCAGCTGGGTACTTTCTCCACCACTGCTGGGCTCAGACCTTCAGGTCCAAGATGTGGTCCCTACATTCTTCTGGCTCCTGGGGAATTACAGTAAGGAGTACAAGGGTAGCCTTCTTTCCTCTTGACTTCTCCCTCTTGTGGTGAGTCCAGTGCTGAGTGTCAGGGTACTCAATCCGGGCCCAGCTCATCTTGACTCTCCTGCATAGCTGCCCCTCCCTGGGCCTCCAGCTCTCCTTCCTGGTGCATGGGAGTTGAAGACTTAAATGTGCAAATGCATCACTTGGGCCACTCAATACAAACACAGGAATTTTAAGCCTCCCAGTCTTGGTCACACCCAGGAGCATACAGGTCTACAATCCCTCCAGGGATACTGAGCAGGTTATCTGGACCACATCTTGAGACACATATGTGCAAGACAAATCGTTGAAAGACAGGCTTTGTTTTCAGATGGCTTGAGGGGATCAGAGGCAACCCGAGAGCATGGCAAAAACAAGTCTTTCCTGGAACACCTCCACTGTGAGTATCGTTCTCTTCAGACAAGGGTCACTCATTCCCATGACTAGTCCCACCTTCCTAAGGAAGAATACCGAGCCCTGGAGGAATGGTCCCTAGCTCAGGAAGCACAGGCTGTGTCTGTTGGGGTTGAAATGGCTTCCCGCTAGAATTCCTTCTAGAATTCTCCTGTTGTAAAGGCTGGTCTACATCACCAGGATGCTGCCTGCAGGGTAAAAAGCCCAGGCCACCCAGCAAGGTGCCAGCTGAACTGCCAACTCTGCTAGTGTGGCCAGTGGACTTCACCGGACCTTATCCAGCCCAACCTTTATCCAGCCTTGAGGCAGGTATTGCCTGGAATGTCATTTCAAGCTGTCCTGGAAGCATTGTCTTCTGGGAAGAGAGCACCAGCTCACTGACACCCTGGGTGAGAGCTCCCTCTCCTTGCTCCCATAGCTCCTGCCTTCCCCTGTAGCTTTTATCATGTGCTATCACAGTTGCTGCTGATTGGTCCATCTCCTCTGCTAGAATATTTGTTCTCGAGGGCAGGGACCATTTCTGTCTTGTTTACATTTGTGTCATCCCCCCTAGCAAAGTGTTGGCATGTAGCAGGCACTCAGAAAATGTTTATTGGCCGGGCGCGGTGGCTCAAGCCTGTAATCCCAGCACTTTGGGAGGCCGAGACGGGCGGATCAC
>NW_012116265.1:24962046-25018728 GCF_000951035.1 Colobus angolensis palliatus
GTGGTGGTGGGCGCTTGTAGTCTCAGCTACTCGGGAGGCTGAGGCAGGAGAATGGCATGAACCCGGGAGGTGGAGCTTGCAGTAAGTGGAGATTGTGCCACTGCACTCCAGCTTGGGCGACTCCCTCTCAAAAAAAAAAAAAAAGCTCACAGCTGACAAATGGCAGAGAAGCGAGGGATCCAGCTGACTGGGTATTTTTTTAAATTGAATTGAATTTTTATTTATTTGTAGAGATAGGGTCTCACTATGTTGCCCAGGCTGGTCTTGAACTCCTGGGTTCAAAGGACTCTCCCAACTCAGCCTCCTGAATAGCTGGGACTACAGGTGGGAGCCTCTGCATCTGGCTTGAATGGGTCTTTAGAGTCCACGCCCTAGTACACTCTTCTCCACACTTCACAGGGCTGAATTCAGCAGGAGAAGGTGTCCTCAGATGGCTCTGGAGCCTCAGTCCAGGTCAGCTACTCAGACAGCCCAGCTGCCAGGCCAGGAGAGAGTAGGCCCTCCCCTGCTCCATCTCCAGGTCTTTCCTAAGTGCCTGGCAGTGAAGACCTCTTCCATTAGAGAAGCTGGCTGGGTCGTGCCCTCCTTCTGAAGGAGCACTGACTCAGACCATCACAGGGACACACAAATACCAAACACACTGAGAACATTGTTGGCAATGAAATTACAGACGTTATAAATGCCAGCCTTTCCCTTCCAGGTTTCCTTTCCTGTTCCCTGGTGGGAGAGGACCACACCCCATGCAGTGCTGGGAGACACCGCCTGCAGGCCTTGGGGTGCTGGAACCCTGGGAGGACGGTCATATTGTCCAGGTTGTTTCTCCCAACTGCAAATGGAGACAGCCTTCCTGAGGGGCCAGGGGGAAGAGCCCTTATAAAAACTGAAGCCAAGTCACAGAGGCCCAGGGATCCAGGAACTGCTCCCTACTGTACAAATGGGGGGTCTGGCCCCGGTGCAGAAGTCCCTCCTGCCGCCCCGTCCATAGGCTCTCGGGGGACTCTCTTGCCAGTGACTCAACTGTTAATACCGAGCCTGGGGCTTTTGCTGATTCCTCCAGGGGCTGGCTAAAGGCTGACAGCCTTAGCTCCCAGGAAAATAACTGGGTGGCACAGAAAATGGGCTTTGGGAGAGGTAGGTTTGGAGGAGAGAAAGCAAGAGGAGAGAGCCTGACTCAGGAGGAACAGGAACCAGAGCCCTCCAAGGCTGAGAGTGAAAATAGATGGAGAGTGGAAATGGGGCTCAGTGCGCCAGGAGGGAGCCCTGAGTAAGCGGTGGGTGGTGGGCTGTGCTCCCTGAGAAGATGGAGGGATGGATGGGGGGATGGAGACTGCAGCCAGGGTCTTTTACAGTGACTTGCCTCCCAAGCCCAGACCAAGCTGGACATTGTAGCCAAGGTGTATTCTCTGCAGCCAGCGAGGGCTTTGCTCCAGGCTCTTCAGGCCCAGGGGTCAGAAGTTCTGGGTAACTCCAGATCAGCAGCCCTACAGCAAAGTGGGGCTGAGGGCAGAAATGGCTGCGTCCAGGAGAAGCTAGTGGTGTGCTGGCCTGCTGACCGCAGTTCACATGTGTGTTGAAGCAGCATTTATTTTTACCTGGGTAGGTTCAGCTTCTGATCACAGACATGGTGGGGGTTTTCCATTGGTTTCCATGGGAACATTAGGCAGAGCATCTGCTACCCAATCAAGCAAAGCTGGTCTGGTAAGACTCTATTCAGAATTATTTTGCTGTTTTTACCCAGGAAGTGAGTCCTGCCTGAATTTGTACCACTGCCTTCTTGTGTGGTAGAGCAGGGGAGGGCAGCTCCAAGGGGACAGGGTTGGCTCTCAGGGAAGGAGAGAGGGCTGGCTAAAGACAAGCATGGCGGCAGGGCCATACCTATTTGGAGAAGCAATTTGCTTTCCATTTCTAAGCCCCAAGTAGGATCCTGTGATGAGGCCACAGGAGCCTGGACTTCGCCTGACCTGAGCTGGTTCCTGGTTTTGGTCCAAGGCCTGCCCTTGCAGTAGGGCCACCTGTTGGCCCCCACCAACAGGAGCAGTCATGAGTTCCTGGAGCACCACAGGGCATGGAGGCCGAGGAGCAAGCTACCAGGTGCAGCAGAGGGCTAGACTTGAGCATGTACAGTTTCACTTTTACAGAAAGGAGGCCCTGACTTCCCCCATGAGGCGGGGGAGGGTGGTGCCGAAGGGCTAGGCCTGGAGGCAGAAAGGAAGGCACTGGTGCGTTTGGACATGTAAGAAGTGGTTTTATTCCAGGTGTGTGTTTCATAAAGACGAGGTCCTCAAGGACAGCTAGTGGCACATGCTTTGGTCAAGAAGAGGAAAAGCAAAAACAGAATAGGGCTGAGTCGCCACAAAGGACTGGCTGATAAGTGCAGAGCCTGATCTGACCACAGCAAAGGAGAGACCCTTTTGAAGGCCCCCTGGCCAGCAGTCCTCTTACATTCAAGAGGAGAAGCCCCCACTCCCCAGCCCCAAAGGTCCATGCCCGAGTGTGGCCCAGGCCTTCTAGTCCATCCTCTGGGGAGAGGCCTTTGCCCTGGGCCCGGTTCTGTCCTAAGCTGTGGCTGGAGGCTTCCCAGATGAACAGGGGATCTGAGGCTGCACCTGGCTGTGGAAGAAACATCACGACAGAGGACAGGCAAAGCGTGGCCCTGGGGGCAAAGGGCCCTGTGCTGGCAAGTCCAGGGGTGTGCACTCGGGCATGGGAGCGCTGCCGAGAGGACGCTGGTGAGAGTCAGGAGGTGAAACTGCTGGAAAGCCCTCCAGAGCAGGTGCTGTGGACCACAGACACTCGGCTGCCGATCCCAAGGGCCGTGTGGAGGGAACAGGCGATGGCAGTTTGAGCACACCAGGGAGGAAGATTAGGGGGTGGCAGCTTGGGCAGGCAGTGGCTTCAATCCAGAGCAGAGGTTCAGGCTCTTTGGGGATCAGGGACCTCTTTTAGAAGCCATGGACTCTTTCCCCAGGAAAATGCATGTACGCACACACATGCAGTATTTTAGGGACAATTTCAGGAGATTCCTAGACCTTCTGGAATCCATGAACTCTACAGGGGTGTAGATCCTTGGCCTATGAAAGACAGGGGACTCCTGTGGTAGGTATATCTGCCCCAGGCTGGTCTGCTTTGTAGAGGAGACCCCCCAGGGTCCTGGTACCAACAATCCTTTGCCCAAGAGCCAGTGGGGCAAAGGAAACAGGGCGCAGGGATAGCAGGAGCAGTTCCAAGACGAGGCCATGGGGTAGATGTGCGAATGTGTTCTCAGCGGCTGTGAAAAGGAACTGGGAGTTCTCTACACAAACAGGAG
Source organism: Colobus angolensis palliatus (assembly GCF_000951035.1). Lineage (NCBI taxonomy): Eukaryota > Metazoa > Chordata > Mammalia > Primates > Cercopithecidae > Colobus > Colobus angolensis. Next base: position 24,965,354 of record NW_012116265.1, read on the forward strand.
CCACAGCCAGCCTCCCAGCCCAGTGCAATAGCTGACACTTCAAGAAAATCCCTCCTGTAGCGGGGAGGGGAATAAGGGTGACGTTGAGCCCTAATGACTTAGGGGCTGTTCATGGTCCAGAAAGGAGGTTCCCTTCTTTCCAACCACCCTGACCCATGATGCTGTATTGACAGAGGCCAAAACCTTTGAGAAAGCAGGAGTCAAAAATGACAAACAAGGCTGGGGCTACTCAGGGGTGTGTGTGGCTACCCGTCCTTTCAGTGGGTCCTGGCCGCAGGGACAGGGCACTAGCTCTTCATTAATGCCCGAGAGAGAGGTCTCAGCCTGACACATGGCCAAACAGAAATGGAGTCTGTTTAATAAACTATGCCCGAATCTTCCCCTAGAGATCCCTCTGCAGCCTTTTGCTAAGAATGTGGGCACCCTCAGGCACAGGACTGGAGGCACAGTGTTGGGCTCAGACCCTGGGGCTGGTAAAGTGTGGAAGGGACTGCGTCCTGGGTAAGAGATCTTGTTCTTTTGGTGCTTTGCTGCTCTTCTATCCACGTTCATTTGCAAATTACCCATCCTTTGCTGCCAAGATACCATCTGTCCCCACCCAACCCAGTGCCACCCTGGGCTTGGCATCTCTGACAGGTCACCAGGCTTCTCACCTCCTTCCTGTTCTTTACCTGCTCCTGCAGGCTGCCCCTCTCCCTTTCTTCCCTCTTTTCCCAGCCTTCAGCCTCTCCATCCACACTGCCCACTTCCCCCGGCCCTGCCTGCCCACACAGCTGGGCCTCATGACCCAACAGACCCCTGTGTGGGCTTCTGTCCTTGCTCTCTCCAGGCAACAAGGGGAGAGACCACACACTATTGTCCCAGCCCCAAGAAGCGCCAAGGGAGAGGACAAAGAGCCAGGGGCACCTACTCAGTCTCTACCCAGCAACAGTCCAGCACCCTGACCATCTCCTCTCCCAGGGCAAGGCCAGGACAGCGCTGAGGGCATTGGGGCGTGCCCGCCTGCGCCCTCCTGGAACAAGCTTTGGAGAACGTGTGTTGTGGTGGGTATTTGCTGATGGTCCCGGCAGAAATGTGGGAGATGGGAACAGCCCGCTTTGCACTCCCCCACCCTAACCCCCTTCCGGTCCCAAAGTCTCATGCAAAAGGTACAGGAGGCCCCGGGTCTACCGTCATGTGTGTGGCGACAGCTGCCACTGCTGGGCCTGGGCGTCAGCCTGACACTTGCTGGTCACCAGCTGGGCAGGCTTCGTCTCCAGGCAGAGGCCACTGACTGAATGCTGGATGAAAGATCCTTTTCTCCTCCATTTCTAGGAGGAACGGAGATGGGTTAAGAGAGGAAGGAATAAACAATGATTTTAAAAAAATAATGTTGTACTTTCATTTCACATGCATGTACTCAATCCTTGTATATAACTAGGACACATCCCCCTCCTTTGTTTTTAGGCATGATCTTGTTCTTGCAGTGGTGCCACCATAGCTCACTGCAGCCTCGAACTCCTGGGCTCAAGCAATCCTCTTGCCTCAGCCTCTGAGTAGCTAGGACGATACATGCACACCACCATACCCAGCTAATTTTTAATTTTTTGCAGAGACCGGGTCTCGCTATGTTGCCCAGGCTGGTCTAGATAGAATTTCTCACCTCAAGCAATCCACCTGTCTTGGCCTTCCAAAGCACTGGGATTACAGGCATGAGCTACCATGCCCAGTCATGCCCCTCATTTAAATCAGGCTGCGTATTCCTATGTAAGAGGCTGCCCCCATCCTACCCTAATACCAGCTTTAAGCCCTGCCCTTCCCAGCAGGGGTCTTGCTTCTGTAGTTTGCAGAAGTTCCTGTCCAGATCAGAGGAGGCAAAGCAGAAGTCCCCTGTGTTTATTTACAATTTAGCTTGGTTGCCACGTGCAAATCTGCATTTCTAGCTTCTGTTTAGTTATTGGGCCCAGTTTCTTACATGGCATCAGTTGCTGGGGCTGAGGATTTGCCCTCTGCTTTAGATGGGCTCTTGTTCTTCAGGTCACCATAGATCCTGCCTGGTCCCGACTTTTCTCCTATTGGGGTTTTCTCACCAGCTCCCTGTAGGCACTCGAGCTTGTCAGTCCTGGCCTAGGTAAATCTTTTACTTCTGCAAACATGATTTCTTCTGACCTGTGAGGCCAGTCAGTTGTCTACACCCCCTAGTGGGAAGCTGCCTTCTTTGTAGGGATGAAGTGTGGGGCCAGCAGGGTGGTGGGAGACTGGAGGTCTCGCATCAGAGTCATGTAGGGGCTCCTGGTCAGTGCCTTCACCTCCTGGTGCCTCCCCGTCCCCGGGTTTGACAAGGGGGAGAAAAGTTGCTCCTGTAGAACATTAGGCAAGTGCCTGGGTGGAGGACAGAGTGTTGCTTGGAACATTTATGAGAAGGGATGAGAGGCAGAGACCTAGGTTTCAAGGCTCAGGGAAAAATAATAGTAAGATAGGTCTATTTTGGGTTTCTCTCCTATTTGCCTCCCATGCAACCACCTCCCCTCTTCCTTCTCCTCTCATTCACCGTGTCTTTGATTAGAGGCAGGAGTGCTGGTGACCATGTGGAGGGAGCCCAGAGGGCTCTGAGGGCAGTGGGTGGACAGGGAGCAGCTGCGGGGAGAGAGATGAGCCCACCTGGCTGCAGGGATAGGGCTAGGGCTGCAGGGGGTTGTGCACACAGGGTGGAAGGCAGGTGCAGAGCCTGGGCTCCCAGTGGGAATGCAGGGATGTGAGGGGTAGGGCCAAGACTCAGCCTCTCTGGGCCCACATGGTCCCCACAGGAAGCCTAAAGGTCAACGGTCTTTGGACCACCCCCCTCCTATTTCTTCATGCTCTTCTAGTCCTTGACATTTACCTCATGTAGGCCAAACCTCCAGCAACGCCCAGCTGGAGAGAGTATGGCCATCCTCACCCCAGGGAGTCTTGATGCTTAGTGCCACCTCAGCATCTAGCCTTCTGTAATATAGTGGCTCCCTCCCTTCTTTCTCTTCCACTAAAGTGCAAATTCCCTGGGGGTCAAGGACCATGTCCTTTCATCCTTGTGGCCAACATGATCTGTACATTGTCTGGTACAAGGTAGGCACCCAACGTCATTTTGGTTTTTTTTGTTTGTTTGTTTGAGACCAAGTCTCACTCTGTCGCCCAGGCTGGAGTGCAGTGGCACGATCTCGGCTCACTGCAAGCTCCACCTCCTGGGTTCAAGCGATTCTCCTGCCTCAGCCTCCTGAGTAGCTGGGATTACAGATGCATGCTACCACGCCCCGCTAATTTTTGTGTTTTTAGTAGAGATGGGGTTTCACCATTTTGGTCAGGCTGGTGTCGAACTCCTGACCTCATAATCTGCCCACCTCAGCCTTCCAAAGTGCTGGGATTACAGGTGTGAGCCACCGCACCTGGCTGTCATTTTGTTTTAAGATGAATGAATGACTGAATCACCCAGTCATTAGGAAGTGCTCCCTAAACAGCAGGATTCTCATTCTCACTTACTATCAGTGCTATTAGGCACAATCTCAGAGTTTCCTGACTCTCCAGGCCACTCAATTCTGGGCTTGTCTGAGAAACAATGTAACATCGCCCACTGTCCCATCTCCACATCTTGGTTCTTGTGGATTCCTTGTGAGGTAGGCAGGGGAGGGAGCCTCTTATTTTGTAAGTGAGGAGACTGAGTGAAGGGAGGGGGAGGGAAGACTGAGCTGGGGCCTGCTGACTCCATCACACCAGGTCTGAGGTACAGGAGCCTCTCGGATACAGGAAACCCAGCTAGCCGTGGAAACAGGACCAACGGGGGACCAAGAAGGACGGCCGGATTCCAGAAGGCATTGGCAGTGGGATAGCTGCTCATCCTGTCCTCCTGGGAGAAGAGGGGCACAGGCACCCAGAGTGCCATCAGGAGCCTGGCAGGACTTGCAGGGGCAGAATGAACGGGGCCAGGGAGATTCCTACACACCCCGTAGGCTGCGTCAGCACAAAGGGGGAAATGGGTGATTCAGCCCCAGAGGGGCAATTGAGTGGAGGTTTGCTCGGAGATAATTCCTCAGTGGGAGAGGGTGGGCGTGGGCTCAAGGATTTGCCCTCAGAGAGGTGGGTGCTCTAGATGCAGGGGACACTGCAACAGCCCCACGGCAGGGCAGGGCCCAGGGTGGACTGCATCCCCCCACCATCCAAATGTGCTTAAAGTGTCCCACAGGTCCAGCAAGTGGGCTAGGCACACAGATCCCTCAGACACACACAGGCTGGAGGGAGAGGATGTGGCTGCTTTCCAGAATGGCACAGCAAACTGCTGTTCATCCTTTAAAAAACGTGCCGACTCAAGCAAAGAACAGAGGGGTAAGTGGAAAACCGTGCAGGCCAAATCAGAGAGGGAGCATCCTCCTCGCTGCTTGCACCGACGGAGGCAGGCACAGGGAGGGCTTCTGAGGAGGGTGAGCAGGGGAAGCGCTGGAGCAGCCTCTGAGCTTTGGGTCCCATTCCCTAGGTGGCAAGGGAGCCCTCCAAGACAGGAAGGGAGCAGCACAGAAGGGAGCTGGCTGGCTCTGGAAATCCAGCCTTTGGTTCCACTGTCACTGGTTGCTGTGTACCCTAAGCAAGTGACTTCACCTCTCTGTGCATCAGTTTCTTCCCTGACCCTGACCTGTCTCCCAGGATTAGTGGTGACAGTGTGGGTGAGAGTATCAGACGAATGGAAAAGGCAGTGCTCACGTGAGGCTGGTCATGCCAGCTTGGACATCACTGTGTCTGGATCTCAGTTTCCCTAGTCTGCCAGCAGTCAAGAAATACTTATTGAACATCTATTATGTGCTGGGTTAAGACTGTGTGCCTAGAAGTCACACTGACGTGGGTTTGAATCCCAGCTCCACCCCTTCTCAGCTGTGTGATCTGACTTATATTCTTCAGATTCAGTGAGCCTCAGCTTACTCACCTATAAAATGGAGGTAGTACTAGAACCCACGTCACTGGGTGGCTGGGAGGATTAGATGAGATGATCTATTTCAAATTTCTAGCACAGGTTGTCAGTAAAAGCTAACACTTATTTGAACTGTGGTGGTTGTCAGGAGCCAGGCATACAGTGTTAACAAGACAAGTGGTCCCTGCCTTCATGGAGCTCACAGCCTGGCAGGATGGCATTAAACGAATAATTACCCAAAGAAGTATTTCCTCATGGGCAGAATAATTGGCTTGACCTAGATGCTGACTTTGCTCCCCTCCTCCCAGATCCTCCTCCGAAGGGCTTATTTGAGTCAACCAGGGGCTCCCCTGCCAAGGTCTGCCACCCTGAAGCACGGTCTCCTGGGGCTGCTGGGCCCCTGTGCTGGAGGCAGGGAGACTCACCTGCTTGCCTTCTCTAGGGTTGCACATCTGCAGTATGACCGGGGATCCGGGGGAAGACATTAAGGTGGAGGTGGCAGCCAGGCACTTCCCCTGCTGTTGGATGAGGTGGTCACTGAACAGCCATGCCTGCAAGGCAGGGAGCAGAAAGGCCAAGTCAAAAAGTACAGCGATGGGTGGGGAGATGGGTAGACAGGGAATAAATCAAACACATGGCATATTTTTGTAAGATTTCTACAAATAATTGTAGGAGCTAGGGTGGTTGTATGAGTATTCACTGTACAATTCTTATTATTTTTCTATATGTTTGAATTTTTTGATAAAATATTGGGTTGGGGGAGCTTAGCTGGAGCTGGCCAGAGGGCAATCAGGGCTGTGCCAAGGGACTGCGGGGAATGAGAGAGAATGACAAGACATGGAACCAGGGCAGCCGAGAGCTGCTCCTCACTGGAGTCTCCATGACCTGCTTTAGTTTCGATGTGGGTGCAATACTCATACGTTGGACCCATGTGTGCACAGGAGTCTTGAACATTGCCTGTCTCATGAGCTTAACCCAGCTGGATCTCAGGAGAGAACTGGGCACTATCTGGGCAGCACTTCTCCCTCGGCAAGCACAAAGCAGGTGGTGCACACGAGTGACAGGCTGGAAAGGGGATACAAATGTGTAGGACCAGAGTCTAGGGGCCCCTGGCAAAGTGGGTTTGTGTAAGGTGTAGACAGAGGAGGAGAATAAGTAGGGGGAAGTCCCTCACCCCACTCCTGGGCAATGTCCCCAGCTCTCTCCCACTCCCATTCCTACCTGAGGTCCTAAGCAGCTTACCTGGGCGGGCTGGGGGTTCTTGGCAGACCCTCTGCAGATTCCCATTCCAAGCAGGAAGTCACCAGCTGTGTTCTGGCCCTGAGATTCTAAGCAGTTCACCCCCTGCTTAATGATGCCAGGGAGTACTTCCTTCACAGGGATCCTGAGAGAAAAGTCAGCAGTCAGGCTTGTTCTCTGTCCCCCAGAGGCTTACCTACACCCTCTGCCAGATGTCAGCATCCCATCGGCTCTGGGAGCACCGAGGTGTCTGTGGGAAGGGGCCTGGGAGCAGCCTGGCCAGCAGGGGAGGTGAGGAGCAGGAGAGGCCTCTGGGAAGACTGGGCCTGGGTCCCAGGAATTCTTCCAAGTGGCTCTGGGAGCCTCTGCCCTGGAGGCTGGGCCTGAGACATAGAGGATGGGGGAGCCAGGGTGGAGCTCAGGCTAGAAAAACAGAGCCCCTCAGTCCAGAAAGAGGAAAGCCTCAGGAGAGCCTGGGGCCAAAATGTATGCTCAATAATCAATCCCAAAATGACAGAGAAGGGGGCGCTTTGAAGAGGCAAATTAAACACAAATATGAAAATGTGTTTAATCTCAGTAATGATTAAAGAGCTACATATCAGAGTCACCAATGTTTATTTACCATGCATGTACATTTGTACACGTACACACACACACACACACACACACACACACACACACACTCTTAATGACAATACCCAGTGTTGGAAACAGCTGTGAGACTGAATCTTCTCACACCTTCCTGGTGAGAGCGTTGATTAGCACAGCTTCTCAGGAGGGCAGAGTGCTATTACGTCTCAAAGCCCTTAAAAATGCAAACACCTTTGACCAATATTGCCCCTTGTAGAAACATATCCTACAGAAATAATTATAAATGTTGTAAAAGATATTCATCTCAGAGTGGTTGATTATATTGAAAACACCAGAAATTTCTCGATATCTAACAACAGGAGCTGGGCTAAATAAATTTGGATTCATCCATAGGATGGAAAACCCTGTAGCCATTAAAAATGACTTATGGCTGGGCATGGTGGCTCACACCCGTAATCCCAGCACTTTGGAAGGCCAAAGCAGGAGGATCACTTGAGGCCAGGAGTTCAAGACCAACCTGGGCAACACAGAAAGACCCCATCTCTACAAAAGTAAAAAAAAAAAGTATCCAGGCACAGTGGCACATGCCTGTAGTCCCAAGTACTTGTGAGGCTAAGGTTGGAGGATCACTTGAGCACAGGTGGTTGACGCTGCAGTGAGCCATAATGCCACCACTGCACTTCAGTCTGGGCTTCAGAGTGAGACCCTGTCTCAAAGTACATAAATAAAATAAAATTGTAAAAAATGACTTTGTGAAATAATACTTGCCAGTATGGAAAAATGTTCACAGCACACTATTAAGTAAAACAGGCAAGTTTGAAAATATTATATTATTATTATTATTTTATTTATATATTTTTTAGACGGAGTCTCGCTCTGTCGCCCAGGCTGGAGTGCAGTGGTGCGATCTCAGCTCACTGCAAGCTCTGCCTTCCGGGTTCACACCATTCTCCTGCCTCAGCCTCCACACACACACACACACACCTTATAGGTAATAAACCGGAGGAAGCTACAGGTGCCCACCAACATGCCTGGCTAATTTTTTTTGTATTTTTAGTAGAGACGAGGTTTCACTGTGTTAGCTGGGATGGTCTCAATCTCCTGACCTTGTGATCCACCCGCCTCGGCCTCCCAAAGTGCTGGGATTACAGGCATGAGCCACTGCACCCGGCCAAAATATTATATTACTAAAACACTGGTTTTAATAACATAAATCCAGCTGTCCTTCTTGGTCCCCTGCTGGTCCTGTTTCCAAGGCAAGCTGAGTCTCCTGTATCCAAGAGGCTCCTGTGTCTCAGACCTGGTGTGATGGAGTCAGCAGGCCCCAGCTCAGTCTTTCCTCCCTCTCCCTTCACTCAGTCTCCTCACTTATAAAATAAGGGGCTCCCTCCCCTGCCTACCTCACATATGCACAGGAAAATATGCTTACACACACACACACACACACACCTTATAGGTAATAAACCTGAGGAAGCTGCTGGCCCCAGCTGCTGCAGGCTTGCATACCTGAGTTCAGGTTATGTTCATTCTTGGATTAAGGACTCACCAGGCCTGGGAGTTACGGGAAGAAGGAGGGGTTACAGTCTAACTGTATGCCTTCTCTGCCTCCTGTTACCTCTGTCGGTGAAATAATCTGGCCTGGGGGCTTGGGCCATTATAATATGTTTGGCATTCTTTGATGTGGACATCTGTAGGATCTAGACCGAGCCAGGTCTTCCTTCCTCAGGGCTGGCTAGAAGCCGCAAAGTTCCAGAACTGATCTGCTCACAAGAGGCTTAGAGAGCCCCTTTCAATTCCTCTCCCACACCCCTGGCAGCAGCCTGTGCCTCCCCAGACTCCCTTTGGGAGGCCACGCAACTTTCTAGCAGAGGTGGCAAACCACCTACTGCCAAGTTGAACCTGGACCCTGGACATGGTCTGGCCTGCATAGCGTGGTGGTTGTTGCTTTTAATTAGTTGGCAATATTGAATGATTTTAAGGTTACATAGAAACCTTCAAATCTGAATCTAGCTTCTCTTGAAAAAACTGGAAGATCGGGCCACAAGGAGCTTGCATTCCAGCATGGCACTAATCCGCCGCGGTGAGTAGCCGCTGCCCCTCTGAGTGGGGCTTTTGCATCACAGTTTGTCACAGTCCCCACAACTCTCTATTGTCTCATCCTTACCCATTTGACTTATTGACATCACCTGCCTGACCACTGTAAGAATTTGAGTTCGCAAGAAGGGCAGGAGCTCCACACTCTCGGCCTCATCTAGGAGCAATGTGCTACATTTCCCTTCTCTGTAGAGACAAGATGGGTACTGAGACCTCTTTTATAACTGCTCAGGGGGAATACAGCACGAGGGCCAGGGGTTGCTCCAGACCGTGCCACTCCCCTGTTGCTTAGGGTGTTGTGCAAGCTGATCAGCTTTCAGAGGTGAGGTGGACACTGACCAAGGTTGGTAATGCCCAGTGATGCTTACGGAAGAAACCCTAGGCTTGGGAACAATCTCAAGATCAGACGCAGCTCCTAAGCTGTCACTGTGGCAGCAGTTGTGGAACAGCTGGGACAGCAGTCATCGCCACCCTTCCCCAGCTCCCTGGCAGTGCCAGGCTAAGCTGTCCTGTTTGTCAGCAGCCCTCTAAACTCTGCATCCACTTTCTTCTCTATGGGTCTCTTCCGTGTACACAGGCTGCCATTAGGTCCATTCCCCAAGACACTACTTCTTTCTGTTAGAAAATTGACATACTGGTTTTGTTAGAAGAAGAATGCTTACTGCCATTTGCTTGGAATTACTGTCATGGACGTGCCATGTCTACTATGCAACTAGCACCCTCACGAACATGATGTGCTTGTGCAATGCACAGCCTGAACAACAGTTCCTGACAGTCCTAATGCAAGTAATAAATTAGCAGTTGCTGAGGCCAGCTGTAGGGCTCTAACCTGGAGAAGGGGCAGAGCCATGGCAGGCGTAGGAGAGCAAAAGCCTCTTCTTTCAGCCTCCTCAGTCTCCCCACTGACCGTTTGCAAGTGTAGGCAACTATTTAGGGACCCCCTGTTTGGAAGAAAATTGGTATCACTCAGGCCTATGGGTCCCCTTTCTAATCAACAAGTTGATCCACTCCTGGCCCCTCACCCTGGGAACTGGGGGTGAGTAATCCAGATAGGAATGAGGTCTGGGGTTTCCATTTTAGCGACAAAAATTTATTTTAACTTTCACACAGTGGCAGAAAAAACAGAAGAAGACTTCTGCTCCTCATCGGCGTAGCTGGTTCATCTACTCTCCTGCCTTGTGATCGAGCCAGGTTTCTGATAGTTATGAGACATTTCTTCCCCTTGGTCATTGGGGGTGTCATCAGACCCTGTGGCAGGGCACTGGGGTTGGAAAGGAACGGCATTCCCAGGCCTCCCCCACCCTTCCCACAGGCTGCCCAGCTCATGCCTTAGGACTGGAACTAGTGGGCTTCACCCAAATGTATGAACGCTGACACAGCATAAAGAAGTGACTGCTCTTTTTTCTTCAGCGCCTCAGAAATGATGCATCTGAATGAGCACTGTCCCCTACAAGTGATCACTTCAGGAAGTTGCATTTTCATAAATTAATGTTCTTCCCATCACAGCTAGTGTCCAGGGAACTGGGGTTATTTGGGCCACTGACTTTGTCCCAGTGACACTGCCGTTGCTCACATTGTTCTGGAACTTCTTGGAAATTGCTCTCAGGGTCAGTTTAATCTTGTTCCTTTACAGTCATGCTGTGTTTGGGACCTGGGATTATAATTATCTGGGTTAATCATCTAGCTTATTCACTGCACTTGGCTACAACTTAATGGTGGCTGTTGGCCAAAAATCAAACCTGTCCTCAAAGGGACAAAGATTTGCCTCTTTCAAGGATATGCAAGCTCTGAGGGATGAAGTGTTCCGGAAAGCCATGGCAGCGTCCTCGAGAGAAAGCTGGCAGTGGTGGGAAACGTGTTCCCCAAGGTGACAGCTATAGAGGGAGCATGTGGCTTTTATACATGATTGAGGTGTACAGACTATGCAATTTATTCCATTAAAAATATTTACTGAGTGCCCATTTTATGACAGGCACCGTTCCAGGTGCTGGAGATAAAGCAGTGAACAAGCAGATCAAAGCCTCCACCCTCACGGAACTTACAGGCAAGTTCAGGGAGATACAACAAAATTAATTGACCAGATAATGCCGATGATAATAACGGCTACAAGGAACATGAAGAAGATGATGCTGGGGAGGGAGGTGGAGCTGCAAACTCAGAGTGTTCAGGGAAAGTCTCCCTGGGAAGAGGACATTTGAGTCAAGACCTGAGGAAGGTGAGAAAATGAACCATGTGGATGTAACCAAGACACTGAAAAGGCCATCGTACCTTATTGCCCACAGTCCTGTGAGAGTGGACACATATTCCTGGGTAAGTACAGCCTGAGTGCACATACCATTTGCATTTTGTTTTCTCATTTGCCAGAGCAAACATTTCCCTGTGTTTTCTTCACAGTTTCTATGATTATAATATTAATGGGTGCATAATATTTGTTTAAATCTATGTATGGTGATTCACTGAACCCAACCCCTATTGTTGATTCTCTCTCTTTCTTTTCTTTTTCTTTTCCCTTCCCTTCCCTTCCCTTCCCTTCTCTCCCCTCCTCTCTCTTTCCCTCCCCTCCTCTCTCCTTCCTTCCTTCCTTCCTTCTTCCCTCCCTCCCTCCCGTCACCTCCCCTCACCTCACCTCCCCGCACCTTTCCTCTTCCTCACTCTAACACTTAGGCTGGAGTGCAGTGGCATAATCAGGGTTCACTGCAGCCCTACCTTTCGGGCTCAAGTGATCCTCCCATTCACAGGTGTGTCCCACCATGCCTGGCTAATTTGTTTATTTTTAGTAGAGACAAAGTCTCATTATGTTGCCCAGGCTGGTCTCAAACTCCTGGACTCAAGTGATCCTCCTGCCTTGGCCTCCGAAAGTGCTGGAATTACAGGCATAACCCACTGTGCCTGGCGGTTTCTCATTTTTTCACTGCAGCTGTTGATCTAATGGTCAACAGCTTCTGCTTTGGTTGCTTTATTTCCTTAGGATAAACTCCCAGAAGGGAGAGAACAGGGCTAAAGGGGACGAATGTCCTGCAGCCTTTGCTATGTAATGCAATGTTGTTTCCTAAGGGGATAATGTCCGTTTCTAGGTCTGAGACCATTAAAAATTTGGTTCCCACCACACCTAATTCATAACTCCTAGTAATGCCCTCTCAGTTCCCCCAGAGCCTTCACATGAAGATAAAACCTGGCAACTAGAAAGAGCCAGATCACCGGTGTTGAGGAGATCTAAGGGTGGGGTGGGGCCCAGGCTGCTGGCCCCAACCACCCCCTACCCGCCTGGGGGATGCACAAGATGAGGGCTGCACTTACGTGAGCTCTGGGTAGACGTTCTCCAGGTACCAGCGGAAGGACTTGCAGTTCATCTTCTTCCTCTGCTCTATCCGCGTCGCTACACTGTAGGAGGAGGCAGGTCTTGGGATTTGGCCTGCCAGTGTGGAAGGCAGCCCCAGCGAGGACACCAGAGGCCCATCCCCCAACCCCAGGATTCAGCCCCCTCTTCCCATCTGTCTCAGGCAGGCAAGGACAAGGAGCCTTCCAGCCTGCCATGTCCAGCCCTGGCCACTTGTCTGATGTCATTCTCTGACCTGCAAGCTCAAGTCAGGTCTCCTGGCTATTCCTCACTCCTTAAATTCCTGCCTGGAGCTCACCTTTCAGGGTGAGCACAGACCATACGGGACCACGTCTTTTAGCTTCTCACTCCTTGAGACCTCAGTTAGCAGACCATGAACTGGTCTTTATCTTTGCAGAGTTAATGAGAAGTACAGGAGAAAGGTCTAACAGCAGGAAGAGCAAGCTTTAAACATCTTTCAGGTGTGCTGGCAAATAAAACCATTAGATGTGTCCTTGGGACGCCGCCATCCTCACCTTCCTCAGATACACCCACCACAATGGCCACTGGTTGATGCCCTCGTCACCAGCTATCTGAGCCTCAGTGTCCTCTACATTCATCTGGGGACACAATCACTCGTCTGAGAAGGCTTTTGTGAGAATCAAGCGAATTAAGGGGACATGAAGCACTTAGCACAGGGCAGGCGCTAAGTAAATGTCAGTTCCTCATTACAAGAAATATTTAGTGACATAACATTTTTTTTCAAAAAAAGGTAGATAGATATGAATAAATAGGGAGACGATTCCTTGATGATCATTAATTGTGTTTTCAAACAGTTCTGACCACAAGCTTAAGTAGGAGATAAATATCTTACATTGTAATCTAACAGGCCCCATGCACAGTCATCCCTCAGTATCTGTGGGTTCCGCATCCATGGATTCAACCAACCTTGGATCAAAAATACTCAGGAAAAAATTCCAGGCCAGGTACAGTGGCTCACACCTGGAATTGCAGTACTTTGGGAGGCCAGGGTAGGCAGATTGCTTGAGATCAGGAGTTCAAGACCAGCCTGGCCAACATGGTGAAACCCCATCTCTATTAAAAACACAAAAAATCAGCTGGGCATGGTGGTACATGCCTGTAATCCCAGCTACTCTAGAGGATGAGGCAGGAGAATTGCTTGAACCCAGGAGGTGGAGGCTGCAGTGAGCCTAGATTGTGCCACTGCACTCTAGCCTGGGTGACAGAATGAGACTCCATCTAAAAAAAAAAAAAAAAAAAAAAATTCCACAAGGTTCCAAAGCCAAACTTGAATTCACCATGCATCGAGTAGTACATTGAATCCACGCAAATGAGGTGATGTGTAGGCATTGTATTAGGTACTATAAGTAATCTAGAGATGATTTAAAATATTCAAGAGGTTGTGCATAGGGTATCCAAATACTATACTATTTTATATCAGGGACTTGAGCATCTGTGGATTCTGGTATCCATGGCGGGTCCGGGAACCAATCCCTTGTGGATGCAGAGGGGCGACTGTACATGTGTAGGCACATGCATGCACACACATGCACCCACAACTGAAATAAGAGTTTCATAAGGACAATACTAACCCTTAACTGCAATCAACTCTCATTTTCTATCCTGCTCTGTACTAATCTAATCTATAATGTTCTACTTCTCTTTCTCTTTTTAAATGCTGGTCACAACCCACTAAATTGATTTCACAACCCAGCTGCATTTTGAAAATGCTTAACTAGACCGTAGTCATAACAGTCCATGACAGGAAAATAGGCTAACAGATCTCAATTTTGAACAGGGGGTGGAGGCAGAACACCAAATGCTTTCTGCAGGCAGCCCCTTCCTAAGCACTCCCACAGATGCCTGTTTTCCTGCAGGCAGCTGTGGACAGGCAGCTCTTTTTCATAAGTGAGCCTTCTCTCCCCATGCGATTTCATGCTCCTCAAAGCCTAAGTCTTGTCTCTGCATTGCATTCCCTCCCAGGACCCAAAGAAGCCCATTAGAGTGGGAGCTCAGTGGCTGGGGAGGTTGTGGGCGGTTCCCTGGCGTACACACCACTTTGTATTTTGCTGGGGGTGTGCTAATGTGGGTAGAGAGAGTCAGACAGTGGAGTTGGAGGGGCCTACCTGCCGAAAGCCTTCCCGATGGCCGAGGGCCGGGCCTCATAGTAGTATTGCTTGTATTCATCCATCCACACTTCTGCAGTGCGCTTGGTGTTCCTAAAAGGAGAGGAAAGAGCAAAATAAGGGTCACCAGGGAAGCCACAGCGTTAGCAGTCAGGGTCAAGATGAATTGATCCATGAATACAGGGCAATGAGAATCTCAGGAGCAAGCTGATACTTGGATGGTATAGATTAGCACAATCCTTTTGGAAGACAGTCTGTCAATACCCATCGACTTTGTAGGTATGCAGCTAGACTTGGGCAGCTGCTGCTCCAAACCCTGTACAAATAAGCATGAGCTCGACAAGGTGAAGAACCATCCACATGTAAGAGGGTGCTCATGACAAGCCCTTCATCCTCCCCTGCCAACCTCCTCAGGACAGCAGACCATGGAGTGGTCTTCTAGGACACTATCCACTCTCCCTTGAGACTAGTGCACCCTGTAGCTGAGGATAGGGATGGACAGATGGTTGATCAAGTCAGGGTTGGGACACTGGCATTCAAGACCAGCACTCAGGGCTCAATGAGTGGAGAGCATGGCTTAGTTGGGGATTTGGCCAATTTTCCGAGACTCATAAGGACAAAGGAAGTCAAGGCGAGAGAGACCTGGTGGCAACTCCCATAACTTCATCCCTCCATTCCTGAAGGTACCTGCAATCCCAGGAGGTTACCAGAGGGTGCAAATGGGGAAACAGGCCCAAGAAGTGAGGTGGCTGCCCACAGTCACATAGCGATAACTGGCAGGGCTGAGGGCTTGGGCTTTGGTGTCCTGCTCCGAGTCCCGTGTTCCTTCCTCGGTGACCTACCTGATGTAGGTGAGGGCATTACCCTCAGGGAAGTTGTAGGGGTGTCGTTTCCTGAAGACATGGCCCACCCGGCTGCAGGGGACGATCTCCAGACTGCCACCACACATCCACACCCTGAAGGAGAGCTCTGCAGGAAATGGTAGCCGTCAGGAGGAGGAAGGGGCTCCTTGGCAAGTGAGGGTGGGAAGGGGCTGACTTCCCTTCCCTTTGGTGTCTCACTGGAGGTACATGCTGGGGTCGGGGCTCCTGGGCCTGCTCAAATGGAGTGCTTCCACTTCTTGCCAATGTTCCTGACTGCCCACTCTACGTGTGTACGTGCACACACACACACACATATACGCATGATCCCTGTGGCCCATTCCGGGAAGAGCAGTGGAAAAAGCTTGAAGGAACAGCAAGAACATAAATAGGAGGAAAACAACTGAACAGCAGCATCATTTCCAGGCTCTGTCTAGAAAGTCCCGGCCAGACATGAGCTAAGGAAAAACACATCTGCTCATCAGCCAGCTCTGTGCACCCGCAAGGTCGGAAAACCAGCCGCCAACCAAACCACAGGCTGCTCCAGCTGGCACCTCTTGGGCTGGCCCCAACCTCCCTCTTGGCCCAGCTGGTCTCCTTGTACAGGCTCTCACTGGCCCTCTTGAGCCATGCCTCCTTTTGACGGTGGCGGTGGAGCTGAACCAGCTTTTGTGGATGACTGTGGTCACCAGTGGTGTCGGGAGAGCAGTGGCCATCCTGCTGCCCAGAAGGGGACCTCAAAAATTACCACTCTGATCTCCACTCACCAGTTGCCATTTATGGTAAGGACCCACCTTGACAGCTGGCTGAATCCACTCTCTTGATTTCCTACCTTCCTTCATATTAACCCTATAGTCTCTTCCCACTCCTCCTCAGTTGGCTGTAAGGACACTCATGGTCCCCAGCCAGGCCTAGGGGCTCTCACCTGGTGTAGCTGGTCAGGACCCTCCCAGTGACTAGCAAAGAGCAGAGTGGAGGAAGCAGGACTAAAGCCCACCTCTGGCCAGCCTATGTGCACCAAGCAACATCCAGATGTGGTTCAGGGCCAGAACTGGACACTTGGCATACCTGGACCCGCATGTAAGGATGGCTGTATCAGTGGGCTTCCCTAGATCTGCCTATAAACTGCCAGACATCCGTCCCTTCTTCTGGTCAGAGCTCTGAGTTGGCCTCAGCAACTAAGGTTTAGAACTGGGGACAGTCCTGGGGGACAGAAGATCTGCATTCTGGTTCCATTTCTGCCATCCCAACTTTGTTATGCTAGTTAAGTCACTTCCTCCCACTCAGCCCATATTGTCTATAATACTATTAACTATTGTTATTATTATCAACAATGGCCATAACAATAGCAGTAACCATCCATTTATTGAGTACTTACTACACACCATGCTCTTTCTATCCAATGTCTAATTCTCACTGCAACCATGTGAAGTCAGGACTACTACCCTTATTTTTTTAAATGAGAACTTTGAAGCTCAAAGATGTTAAATAACCTCTCCAAGGTCGCTCAAATATTCAGTTGCAGAAATGCAGCATCAAGTTCACACTGTGTCCAGCAAGCCACATGGCCAGATTCTTTAGTTCACTCAGTAAATTTTCATTATATGTCAGACACTGCTCTAGATTCCCTTGTACTCTAGCAGTGAAGCAGGGAGAAAGGAACTCCGTAAAATAAGGAGCAAAAAAATACAAGTAAACAAGAAAATGCATAAAAATGTAGTATATCGGCTAGGTGCGGTAGCTCACGTCTGCAATCTTAGCACTTTGGGAGGCTGAGGGCGGTGGATTGCCCGAGCTCAGGAGTTCGAGACCAGCCTGGGCAACATGGTGAAACCCCGTCTCTACTAAAATACAAAAGAAATTATCCAGGTGTGGCAGCATGCACCTATAGTCCAGCCACTCGGGAGGCTGAGGCAGGAGAATTGTTTGGACCCAGGAAGCAGAGGTTTCAGTAAGCTGAGATCACGCCACTGCACTCCAGCCTGGGCGACAGAGCAAGACTCCGTCTCTAAAAATAAATAAATAATAAATAAATAAAATGAAAAAAATAAAATAAAATAAATAGAGCATATCAGATGGTAGTTAGGGCCATGGAGAAAAATGACCCAGGCTGGGAACTGAAGAGGGCCAGTGGATGGTACTGGGGGAGGACTATGACTGTGGCGACTAAAACTATGGCGTTTTAAATTCGGCTGATAAGGAGAGTTGTCACTGTAAAAGGGACATTTGAGCAAAGACCTGAAACAGGTGAGGGAGCAAGTCCTGTGGCTGGCAGGAGAAGAGCACTCCAGGCAGAGGAGCTGGCAAGGGCAGGTCCCTAGTGGTAAGAGCATAGTTGGCAGGTTCAAGGAGGCCATGCTGGGCGGGGAGGGGCGGTTGCTCACGCCTATAACCCCAGCACTTTGGGAAGCCAAGGCGGGCGGATCACTTGAGAGGTCAGGAGTTCGAGAGAAGCCTGGCCAACATGGTGAAACTCTGTCTCTACTATTAATACAAAAATTAGCCAGGCCTGGTGGTGTGTGCCTGTAATCCTAGCTACTCAGGAGGCTGAGGCAGGAGAACCGCTTGATTCTGGGAGGCAGAGAGTGCAATGAGCTGAGATGGAGCCACTGCACTCCAGCCTGGGGAACAAGAGCAAGACTCCATCTAAAAAACAAAAAAAGAAAGGAGGCCGTGCAGCCCACGTGGAGTGAGGCAGGTGGGATAAGTGGGAAGTGAGGGCAGGTGTGTGGCTGCAGGGACAGGCAGATACCTTAGGGCCTTGTAGCCAGTAAGGAGTTTGGGTTTTCTTCTGAGTGACATGAGAATCCTTGCAAGGTTTTGAGCACAGGAGCAACATAATTTATGTTTGAAAAGGATCCCCAACATGAATCCCAAAGTTTGCACATCTGCCAGCCACACTCAAGGTGGCCTCTGGGCTCCCGAGTTGGAATTCTTTGGGGACGAAAGAACACATCTTGGTGTGGGAATCTCCCTTCCTTCAATAAAGGAATAAAAGAAAAGGCTCAAACTCGCCAGCGACAGGAGTCTTACAGCTCAAAACCCGTCCCAGCGGCTGAGCGTCTGAGCACTGCAGCTGGCCTAGACATTTCTTTGAATTTCTTCTAAGAAACAAAACCCTCGCCAGAACCACTCTGTGGTTCACCTTTCAAGTTCTCCAACCACGGAGCCCTTGCCTCAGGCAGAGTTTGAAGTGAGCTATTTGATCATTCACTTGTTTCACTGTCTCTAGCCTCAAAAGAAAAAGAAAAAGAAAAAAAGGCCTCTGGAGGCAGAGTAAGGAGCCTGTGGGTTTCCCAGCTTTCCAAGTCTTCACAGGAAACTGGTTTTGCCAAAGCCCTTCAGGCCGAGATTGAGGACACAAAGCAGGTCACTTGGACCCAAAACACATGAAAGGGGTCAGAATGGAGGGGTCACTGCACCCCAGTTCCCAGAATTTACTCCTCCAAACCCTGCCTGGAAACAGCCTCCAAAAGCAAGTTACAAAGCAGGGGGAGTCCCATGCCCATTCCCACTCCAGCTGGTTTTGATTCTGGATCAGGCCTGTTGCAAGCCCCCTCACTGCTATTTTCCTGATCAGGGAGAAAGACTTAAAGGATCCCTGCTCCTAACATCTCAGAGACATAGACTGTGCCTTTGCCAACATCCCACAAACACATAAGTGGCTCTGGTAAAGGAGCTGCATATGCCCGTTACACGTGGAGTTTCCGGACCGCAATGTGGAAGGCAGCATCCACCTCAGGCTTTCTACCTGTCAGATGGGTGAGATACCACCAGCCCTAGTTACTGCACAGAACACCTGGTCAGGAAGAAGGAAGCAGTGGGACAGGGCTCTGTGAAGGGCTGGGTCCACCAAGAGGGCAAGAACAGGCCACCAAGTACATGCCCCTGCTCCTGGAGACCCCAGAATGGTGCTCCCTACCACCTCCATCTCCACATCGCTGTTTGTGAGACTGCCCCTGAGGGCTGCACCACGGAGTTCCCTTCCTCAGGCAGACAGGGAGGCACCAGCAGGAGATGACGGGGTTGGGGTAGAGTGAGGGCGAGTGTTTAGCCCTGACACTCTCCAGCTGGTGCCATGGGCTGGCTGCATGTGCTCCATGACCACAGCTCCATCGTGGGGTGCTCCCTTACCCTGTCTTTCAGACATCGGGGTGGTTACAGCTCCCAGAATTCACAGCCCTGCCCAGTGCTGCGCTGTCCCTGCGGTTCCCTCTATCCTGCCTGCACTCTGTAAATAAGGCCTTTAATAAACACTCACGTTGGGTGCGCCTTCCGTATTCTGCCAGGACCCTAACTGATGATGCTCACCCTTATCTAACTTCCATCTCACATGCAACCCTGTTTTGCAAATGAAGGAACTGAGATTCAAGGAGTTGACTGGCTTGCCAGCCCACACATAATGGAGTCCAGAGTTTGGGCTCCGATCCCACTTGGTAACCCTTCCCTGGTACTCTGTGGTCCCAACACCATGAGCTGAGAAGCAAGTGTGTGAGGGCCCAGCCCCTCCAGCTCCCTACTGGAACAGTTTGCCCCCACCTCTGTCTCCTTCGCTGCTGCTTCAGGGCAGGGAAGGGCAGCTTCCTGTGCCTTCTGAGTCTAGAGACTGCCTCATGACAGTGACCACCAGCACTGTGACCTGCCTTTAACTCATCACCTCATTTAGTACTCATAACAACCTCTTGAGGAAACTCAGACTTTAAAGAGCTTTAACTTGCCCAGGGCCAAATAGCATGCAGGTGGTAGGGCCAGGGTTTGCACCCAGACCATCTGACTCCATTACTTAGCATCTCACCACCACCCTCTCCCACACACCTCCCAGCCTTGCTGGTAGGGAAGCAGCCACGTGTGTAAGCTGTGGTCTGTGATACAGTTGTGTGTTCTTCCACACACATGTCCAGTCATGTGACCATGGGCTCCCCCTGAATAGAACCTCTTTGTTTACTAGCTGTGTGGCTTAGGACAAATTGCTTAACTTCTCTGTGCCTTGGATTTTAAAATCAGTAAAATGGAGATCATGATACTTACCTCAGAGGGTCCTTGAGAGAATTAAATGACCTCATGTGTGTGAAGTCCTTAGATCAGGTCCTCATGCATAGAAAGTGCTCTGTCAGGGTTAGCTATGGTTCTTACTGCTTCGGTTATTTTCACTGTCACTATTTCCCAACTCACCAAAATTCTCTCCTCCCCAGATGTCCATCTGGGCATCATACTTTCCCAGGTGGTTAAACCAGGACTTGTCAATCACGAAGATTCCTCCAGCTATGACAGGCGTCCTGGGAGCAAGGAGAGGGAAGAGGCAACACATGAGCTGGAGAAGCAAGGAGGCCCTTTAGATGGCCCCGGGACCCAAGACCATCAGCCTCTAGATCCCTCCCTGCAGAGTCACTGGCCAGCTCCTTGGCCCCCCACATCTGTTCCCGTGGCCTCTGTCTGCCCTGTCCCTGCAGACAGGCTCTGAGGGCCCAGAACAGAGTCAGCACTTGACAGTGCACCTCAGGAGCCCAGGCGACCGATGTAGCCTCTGAAGAGCCTCCCAGGCCCCTGACCCAGGGAAGGAAGGGGTCCCCCAGAGCCCACAGCAGCCCTGACCTTATGGGCCTGGTGGGGTCTGTCCGGGTCATCTTCTGCTCAAGAGGGATCTGCTCCCACTTGAAATGCAGGCTCCAGTCGAACCCTAAGGGAGAGAGCAAGGTGAGGACAGCGCTCAGGGCAGAGCTGCGGGCTGCTGAGCCCCTTCACTCCACCACTCCTCGGAGTCTCCCCTGATCAGAGCCCTGGGTTATTCGTGCAGTCCCTCCTTCATGCGGAATGAGCCAAGCCCCTCCTCTCAGGAAGTGTACCATCTACTGGGTAAGACAGAAACTACAAAGAAAAATAAATCAATGGAGGCTATGTCTGCTGGGATGAAAGCACTAAAAAAAAAAAAAAAAAAAAAAGGAGGAGTGCCCATACTATTAATATTATAGTTAGAATAGTCAGGAAAGGCTCTCTGGTGACTTTGGAGTAGAGACCTGAATGAAGGATAGATCTATGCAGATACCTGGAAAAAGGGAATTCCAGGCAGGGGCAGCTGCCAGTGCCAAAGCCCTGAGATGATTTCCCAAAGGGGAAATGCCTGGCTCCCTTCAGAATCCCACCCAGACTCGCGATCTAACTAATGGCTGGGTCCATATACTGGGAGTCCAGATCCCAAATGGGAAATCCACTGTGCCCACTAGCTCCCAGCACCAGACTCTCTAGAGCAGCACAGTTCCACAGAACTCTCTGCAGTGGTGAAATGTTCTATATCTGCATTGTCGAATACGGTAGCCACTAACTTCATGTGGCTACTGAGCCTTGAAATGTGGCTAGTACAGTTAAGGAACTGCCTTTTAGGTTTTATTTGATTTGAATTAATGTAAGTTTAAGTAGCCAAAGGTGGCTATTATCTACTGTACTGAACAACCTGGCACAGTCCAAAAGAAATATAATACAAGCCACAAATGTAAGCCAAATACGTAATTCAAATGTTCTAGTAATCATATCAGAAAAAGAATATATGAAATTAATTTGGATGAAATTTTTTTTTTTTTTTTTTTTTTTTTTTTTTTTTTTTGAGACGGAGTCTCGCTCTGTCGCCCAGGCTGGAGTGCAGTGGCCGGATCTCAGCTCACTGCAAGCTCCGCCTCCCGGGTTTACGCCATTCTCCTGCCTCAGCCTCCCGAGTAGCTGGGACTCCAGGCGCCCGCCACCTCGCCCGGCTAGCTTTTTGTATTTTTTAGTAGAGACGGGGTTTCAACGTGTTAGCCAGGATGGTCTCGATCTCCTGACCTCGAGATCCGCCCGTCTCGGCCTCCCAAAGTGCTGGGATTACAGGCTTGAGCCACCGTGCCCGGCCGGATGAAATATTTTTAATGCAATATATGAGATCCGCCCGTCTCGGCCTCCCAAAGTGCTGGGATTACAGGCTTGAGCCACCGTGCCCGGCCGGATGAAATATTTTTAATGCAATATATCAAAAATATTGTCATTTCAACATGTAATCAATACAAAAAATTACTAATGAGGTATCTTACATTCTTTCACATTAAGTCTGGGAAACCTGGTGGGTTTTCTATGCCCACAGCACTCTCAGTTCCAACTAGTCACTTTTCAAGACTAGTCACATTTCAAGAGCTCAACAGCCAAATGTGGCTGATAGTTGCCATATACAGCACAGGTCTTGACCATCTCTGGGGCACATGTGTTAGGAAGTCATGCAAGGCCGAGGGATCCCCACTCCCCATCCTCCAGACAGCTGTCACATCATGGTCTTCTGCCAGGACTTGTGACCATGATCCCTAGGCTTGAAGCATTTGGGAAGAAAGTGTCAATATTTGGAGGGAGGGAAAGATGAGAGACTAGTCTGGCTCTGATATTGATTGAACCAGAAGCCTGCAACTGCCAGTGCTGCTCCTTTGTCCCCAGTCCCAGGGCTGCACCCAATCCCTCTTCATTTTCTCTTTGGAGGTGGTGGAAGGGGTGTGCATGAGGCTCTCTGGCACAGCTGGAAAGAGCAGCAAGCAAGGGTTTTTGCCTGCCTAGCCTCACTTACCTCCTTTCATGTCTACAGCCCCATCCCTGGGGTAGAACTCACCTCCACGAAGGTCAGCAGATGCTGCAAGGTAGGCAAAATTATCCAGACTGATGACATCAATGATGGGACTCACCACGCGGGTGTGGTCCTAGGAGAGAGATGGTGTGAGGCCTGGGACTCCTCTGTAGAAAAAAGTCTAGCTGCCTGCTCTGGGGAGAAGGCCACTCTGAGACATGGGGCACTTAGCACTTCCTGCAGGGTATGCCCAGGGCTGCGCCTCAACCCTGGTAGGCTCCTGGCAGCTGTCCTGCGTCACCACACCCAAGCTCCTGGATGTTCCTATTTGGCTCCCATGTACTCTCCCAGCCTCTTCCTCACACATCATTTTGAGCCCTGCTAGAATCTCACCTACTCCATGAAGTCTTCCCTGACTGCTGCAGGCTGAAGGATTTTTTCCTCTTTTAAACTGCTCTTACAATGACAGCCTAGATGATTCCTGGGACAGTGACTCACTGTGCTGCCTGAGGTGGCTTTTCTATTTCTGGTCTGAACTGTTGTTTTATTAATATCATTTACCTTTGTATAATAGTTGTTTGAGTCTTCCCAACAGGACTACTAGTGGCTGGAGGGCAGGGGCTCCGTGGTCCCCACGTAATCTGGGTGCTATCCCTCTCATACCTCATCCACTGTTACAAGGTCAGGCTCACCACCCCCGCATCACCTCCCAGAACACAAATCCAAATCCAAAACCTTGAGGAATAATGTTGATTTTGCTGGCCTCTTTTTTTGGGTGGTAGATTACATCATATACCACATGCAAAACTTCATCACCCTTCATGAGCCTTCTCATCTTTCGCCCTCCATGGGGGACAGGGAACAGAGCCTCTTCTTTCTTCTCTTTCTCCACTCTGCTTTCGCCCCCCAAATCCTCTTGTCTGGAACTTGGAATCCAGCTGTACCCCTCAGTTCCCACCATAGATCAAGATAAGGGAAGCCTGAGATGGGGCTGAATGGTGGAGACCTTTGACGGTTTTTCAGTGCTCTGTGGAAGGCCTCACCTCATCCTTTTTATAGACTTTTTTGTGCTGAGATATAAAATCACAGGTTTAAAGTGCACAATTGATGGTTTTTAGTATATTCACAAGATTATACAACTATCACCACTATCTTGTTCCAGAACATTCTCACCACCCCAATAAGAAACCCAATCTACTTGCTATTTCTATAGATTTGCTTATTCTGGACATTTCCTATGAATGGAATCATATAATGTATGGCTTTTCGTGATTGGCTTTCACTTCACATAGGTTTTCAAAGTCCATCCATGTTGCAGCATGAATCAGTTCTTCATTTTTTTAATGACTGGATAATTCTGTTGTATGGATACATTACATTTTATTTACCCATTCGTCAGTTGACAGGCATTTGAATTTTTCCTACCTTTCAGATATTCTGAATAGTGCTGCTCTGAAGTTACTGTGTGAGCATATGTTTTCATTTCTCTAGGGTATACACCTAGCAGCTCCACTGCTGGGTCATATGGTAACTAACTTATGTTCAAACTTTCACAGAACTGCCAGACTGCCTTCCAACGTGGCTGCCCTACTTTACTTTCCTGCCGGCAATATATGAAGGCTCCTGATATGGTTTGGGTATTTATCCCACCCAAATCTCATGTTGAAATGTAATCCCCAAGGTTGGAGATGGGGCCTAGTTGGGGGTGTCTGGGTCATGGGGGTGGATCGCTCATGGCTTGGTGTTGTCTTTGTGATAGTGAGTGACTTCTCATGAGATCTGGTTAGTTTAGAAGTATGTAGTACCTCCAGCCAACTCTCTCTTGCCCTCACTCTTGCCATGTGAAGTACCTACTCCCCCTTCATCTTCTGCCATGAATGAAGCTCCCTGAGACCTCCTCAGAAGCCAAGCAGATGCCAGTGCCATGCTTGTACAATGTGAGCCGCTTAAACCTCTTTTCTTTATAAGTTATCCAGTCTCAGGTATTTCCTTACAACAGTGCAAGAATGGCCTGATACAGCTCCTATTTCTTCATGTCCTTGCCAGCACATGTTATTGTCCATCTTTTTGATTCTAGCCATCCTGGTAGGTGTGAAGTGGCATCTCATTATGGGTTTGAGTTGCATTTCCCTAATGACTAATGATGCTGAGCATATTTTCCTAGGATTATTGGCCATTTCTATATCTTCCTTGGAAAAATGTCTACTCAAATCCTTTGCCAACTTTTTTTTCTTGAGATGGAGTCTCGCTTAGTTGCCCAGGCTGGAGTCAGTGGTGTGATCTTGGCCTACTGCAACTTCTGCCTCTCAGGACCAGGTGATTCTCCCGCCTCAGCCTCCCAAGTAGGTGGGAGCACAGGCACCCGCCGTCATGCCCGGCTACTTTTTGTATTTTTGTAGAGATGGAGTTTCACCATGTTGAGCAGGCTGGTCTTGAACTCCCGACCTCAGGTGATCTGCCCGCGTTGGCGTCCCAAAGTGCTGGGATTACAGGGGTGAGCCACCGCTCCAGGTCCCTTTGCCAAGTTTTAAATTGGGTTATTTGTCTTTTTGTGGTCGGGTTGTAATCATCTCATCCTTTTCTGCCATCTGTCCAAAATCCTCCCCGTTCTGGAGAGCAGTAGGTATGTGGCAGGGGCCCTCCTACCCTCCCCTCTCTTTGAGAACAGCATCCTCTCCTCCCTCCTGCAAGGGCTTCCCAGCCTGAACAAAAGCTTTCCCAGCACAGGACCCTCACTCTCTCAGGAGAAAAACAACACCCATTTATAGTAGGAGCTTTGTAGCTCACCCAGGCTTTCATCCAATTTCATTCTCACAATAACCCAATGGGATAATTATTACAATTATCCCCATTTTCAGATGAGAAAACTCAATAAGGTGAAGTCACTCAGGGGGAAGTAGACTATTTGGGCTTCCTACGATGCCTGCCCAGCTTCAAAGACTGTCCCATAGGCCTCGGTGCGGGAATGTAACGGCTGAGTCCCCAAGGACGCCCAGCTCCCCAGAGATGGTGGCTCACCTCCTTCACCCGCTGCAGCATGGGCGGCAGCCACTCGGTGTTCACTTCGCAGTGACTATCCAGAAATGTGAGGACGGTAGCTGCAGCCACATCCGCCCCACGCACTCGGGACCGGATCAGCCCTGCAAAGGGAGTAGACAGGGCTTGGTGCTGGGACTGGGCCAACTGGCATCTCACCTGTCCCCGAAAGTCCCAGGGCTCTCCTCCCCTTCAGGGGCCGAGGTTTCGTGAGTTATTGTGATTAGATTTGTCTTTGTACTTCTGCTTGTTTCCTGCCTCCCTCCCTTGCTTCTTCTTATCCACCCATCAACCACCATCACTCCAGGGTCACACCCTGAGTGCCCTCTATGTGCCAGTCACTGGGCTCTAGGGACACATTGATGAACAGTCACAGTTTAGAGCATGGAAAGGGCAATAAAGTATAGTTTGATCCTAAAGGAGAACCGGAAAACAAAACTTTTTTCCCATGAGAACCTGTGGGTGGTCCCCTCCAGCCATACCCCTATGTGTAGCATGGAGATAATCTTCGAGACTAAGATAGGCTGAAGTCTGTATGGTAGCCCCTTCCCTTACCTTCAGCATGTTATTTAACCACTCTGAGCCTCAGCTTTCTTATCTATAAGATGCAGAGAGATAATAATCCCTGACTGTCAGGATCAAACAAGACAACAGGGATAGAGCTTGTGCCTGGGGGACCCACACACGTCAGATTCTGTTCTTCTGTGCCTGTCCCCCAACAGCCTCACCAGCCTCATTTTGGGCAGCACTCTGCTCCAGGCTAAGACCCGCCTGGTCAGGAGGGAGGAGGCCCAGCTTCTCCTGCCCCTGCCAGAGTGGCCATGCAGCCCTGTGAGCTGTGGGAGGGAAGGGCCTTACTCTTAGAGCTCTGAGCATAAGCAGCTCCTTGGAGACATTTCCCTAGTCATGCCTCTGCCCCACACTCTGCCCCTAGCTGCCTACCAGCCTGCCCTCCAGCCAAAAGCCCATCAGTCTCCACCCCAAAAGTGTCTACAAAGCCTCTAGTCATAAATTTACATTTACTGTTGTCAAATCCAGGGACAGCATATTCCCAGACCTGATGGTACCTACAGCCCAGTGGCTTGGGAAGCATTTAACTTTGGCCACTTCCATTCCGGTTTGAAGGTCTCTGTCACTGATATATTTGTGGCCCCTTGGCCTGACTGGTCTTTCTTTCTCTCTCTCTCTCTTTTTTTTTTTCGAGACTGAGTGTCGCTCTGTCACCCAGGCTGGAGTGCAGTGGTGTAATCTTGACTCACTGCAAGCTCTGCCTCCCGGGTTCAAGCATTGAAGTGATTCTCCTGCCTCAGCCTCCTGAGTAGTTGGGGCTACAGGCATGCACCACCACACCCAGATATTTTCTTATGTTTAGTAGAGACGGGGTTTTAGCACATTGGCCAGGCTGGTCTTGAATTCCTGACCTCAAGTGGCCTGCTCACCTGGGCCTCCCAAAGTGCTGGGATTATCTTAAACATATCTATCACATCCCTCTCTCACTCTAAAATTCAGTGGCTCCCTGCTACCTCTGCCTTATGAAGTCAATGCTTTCTTCTGGCTTCCAAGGTCTTCTGTCATCTCAATTCACTATACCCATTGCCCCTGCTGACCAGGCCTGGGGTCTCGCAGGAAGGGAGTATGAGTAAAGGGAGGTGAGGAGGCTGGCCTTTGGGTTGGGCCTGACAGATTGGAACCATGGCTGCTCTATTCATCACCCTGGGCAAATCGCTGAAGCTCCTTAAACCCCAGTTCCCTTGTCTGTACAACGGCCACAATGGGCTGAGTACAAGGACTGAAAGTAACAAAGTGGATGCCCGCAGGGGAGGAGCCCTCAGGAAAGGGGCTGTTAGTATCGCACATGCCCATACCCCTGACTGATGCCTTTGCTTGCAGAGTGCACAAGCCGGCATGCCCTCCCTTGCTACCCTTTACCTGTCTCATTATGCCCCCACACCCTGTTGAGGCCCATTCCTCCATGGAAGCCTTCCCTGCTCACTCCAGCTCTCCTCTGATCTCCATGCTATTCATACACAACCACAACCAACCTGTGGCTGCAGTGGATTCTGACCCCTTGGCTATGTAGTAGCCCTCCGAGGGCAGGGACCACACTTTGTATTTCCTTCGTGTCCCCTAGAGTGCCATGCTATAGTTGCTACTCCAAAACACGTCTGGATTGGAAGTGAGGTCACATCTGCTTTATGCTTCTGGATTTTTCTGGATTTTTCTCAAAGCCTTTCCACACAGCCTGTCTCATGTAATCCTTACAATCACCTTGCAAGGCTGAAAGGGGCTGTCTTATCCCATTTCTCAGGAGAGACAGCTAAGGCAGTCGGAGATGGAGCAACTTGCCTCCAGTTGTGCCTTGATGGGGCTCATCTGGGAAGCAGGAGAGTTTTCTGCAGAGCCTGGTCCCAGCCATCAGGAATGCAGCAGGGCCATGTTGGCTTGGTGTGCCACAGCACCAAGAGAGAGCGGGGAGGTGCAGAGGATGACACCAAGATGGGCCCTCGGTAGGAACCAGGGTGCAAGGACTCACCTTCTCGCCGGTCATTGCGCAGGCACTTGACCTTGGGGATCCTGGTCAGGAGTAGACAGTCTTCCGCTGAGGACGTAGAGAGGAAGGCAAGCTCATTTAGACATGGGCATCAGGCCACTAGTGGTTTGACTGCCATGAAAATTGCCCCATACTAAGCCCAGGAAAGGGCTGGGGATGGGAATGGGGAAGGGGTATGGTCATCATGACTGGCCGAAGAGCTGCCCTGCCCCACTCTCAGGCCAGAATGAAGAGTGCCTGTACCTACGGCAGTACTCCACTCCACCTCAGGGAGCACCAGAGAGCACGCTTGGGGGTGGTTACCAGCCCAGCTAGCATCTGTATTTGGCAGTTGAAATAATGAAGGATGCTATTGATTTTCTTTACTTAAAAAAAAAATAATCTCACAAGTGCCCCATCCAAAGCAACACCCACCCTTCTTTCCCCTCCTTTGACACCAGGAAACAGGACCAGGGAAGGGTCCTAGAAAAGACAGGATCCCTGCCGGGGACAGAAAGGTGTTAGCGATGGTCAGGACAACCTCAGGGGTGCTTGCCTTGGTGTTCTGGGGAAAAGGGGACGAGGGTGGAATGGAGAGCTGCAAAAAGGAAGGTGACTACTCACGATCTGAACTGAAGTCATCCACTAAAATGATCTCCTGGATCAAGTTGGTAGGAGTTCGGTTCAGCACACTAGAGTAGCAGTGGAAACAGAAAGAGCCTGGATTTAGGAACCACCTCCCATTTTTACCCCTCCCTGGGCCATGGGACTCCCCAGCTGCCCAGCTCCAGGGCCAGTACCATGGGCGCTCCTACTTGAATCCCATTCTTGTCAAAGTTCATTAAGGAAATGGGGAGATGGGAGTTCAACTTAACCACAAGCCCAGGCTTAACAGGAAGAATCTACCTCCAATCCGCCTGTCTCTGACACTGACAGACACTGCTGGGCTTCCATCACCCTCCTGAGGCCTCCTGTCTAGCCCAGCCTCCCCTCAGCTCCTTACACCTGCATTTCTGCCCTTGTCCTGGACACCTGACCTGGTGTTTGACTGTCACATTCCTCTAACAGTTGGACTTCTGGGGTCTTCCTGGCCCTGATTCACCAGTTTCACCTTCTCAGAAGTATAGGACTCAGCCTCCAGCACCTGCTGGCTTCATGCTGTCTGGCCACAGCACATGACGATCCCAATGTCCTCCCCTGCCAGCGCCACTGAGATGACAGTCCCATGGCTGGACTTACCTCTTAACCGTGCGCAGCAGGGTGGAGCGGGCCTCATTGTGGAAGGTGATGATGACGCTGGTGGCCGGCAGGTCCGAGGAGTAGGACACAGACGGGCAGCTGAGCAGGGAGCAGAGGTCAGAGCCAGACATGAGGGCATCCTCAGGGCAGGCCAAGGTTTTTCTTTGTCCAGTCTATTGCACTCGAGAATACTTCTGCGAGGCAGAGAAGGCACACCCAAAGCCAGGCCAGAGGCCCCGCCCCTCTACCCCCATGCTGTATCCCACACTGGCCCAGAGCCCAGATGCCACCCATCCTGGGGTCCTGGGAGGGAAGCAGCAGGTTGGGAGACCTTCCAAGGCCTGAGGGCTCTTTACTAGGGATCCAGAGCCCCCAGAGGGTACAGCACCAGGCGCCAGGATACAGCCCTGACCACACAGACAGAACTCTCTGTCCTGTGGTAGGGAGGATATGCAAAAGGGAAAACCACCTCTTTGTTTGTCCTGATACCCTGGAGCTTCTTCCTTCTCTCCTCCCACCTCAGGACATTTGGTAGCATCTGCAGAGGAATCACCCCTACCCTGGCTGCCAGGGAATTCCTCCCTCTCACTGCCCAACACTGATAGCCCTGCTGCAGACAATGGACTGGGGAGCAGTCTCGCTCCTCTGGGGGTCCTGGGTCCCCTGGAAGAAACAAGCCTCTGATAAGACACCAAAGGCCTCTCCCGCCACCCCCTCCCTCCCCAGCCATCCATACACCACATTTTCTGGCCTACTGGCTCCCTCTCCTCTAGAAAGGGAGTGAAAACAATTCATTCCTGCCAGACTTCATCCCTGTTGTTTCTGTGCATGCATTTATTTGCGCTCCTGGGGCGCTGGAAGGCGGCCTCCATTGCTGGTTTTCATAGCAATCTTCTTTATTACAATTGCTCTCTGACTATTCCAGCAGTGACCATTTTTTCATTATGGCATTCATTCTACTGACAGCAGCTTACAGCCCGAATTCCCAGGCCCGTTTCCTGCCCTGCAGAGCAGACCGGGTCAGACAGGCGGGAGTCCCACTAGCCTGGAACACCCTGGGGGAAATCTTGAGAGGCTGTGCAATAATTCTCCTTGAGAGGGGGTGTGGGGTAGTGGTGGCTGAGGGAAATTTGCCTTCTGCCCCTTAAGAAACCATGCTGCTCAAGGGCCTATGAATTTTAGGGGTGGGAGTGAGCCTGGCCAGCTGAGCTGGGGTGTGCTGGGAGCAGCAAATACCTCCTAAGTGTGTACCCTCCCAGTGCTAACCTCCAGGGCCCCAGTCCTCTGTCCTGATCCCCCAACCATCCAGTGCCCAGGAAAAGGGGAACTGGGACAGCGACATCTCCCTGGAGGGGGCAAACCCACCCACACCCCATCTGAAGGGTGAACTTGACCTCCCCACTGGCCCCCTCCAACCCTTTCCACCATGTATGCCTCTGGGATTGATGTATTGATGTCCCTGAGGATGGGGGTTTATCTGGCTCCCAGGAGCCAGGAGTCTCTAAAGGGGTTTGTCCCAGCCCTGAGTTTTGAATTTGGAACCGGTGGGGTTTTCTCTGTGATCCTCCTCGGGCTGTCTTATGTGGTTTATGTCCCTTTGCTCCCCTGGAGGGGGCTCCCTAGATTGAGGACTGGACCAGAAATGAACCTGACAATTTGGAGTCCAGCGGACACTACAGCCCGCAGGGCTGCAAGGAAGAGCAGCTCCTACCAGTGAACTGGCCCCATCATGGTGGGAGGCCTGCCCACCACAGCCAGCACGTCCTTTGCTTCCCTACACATGTGCACACACATGCACACACACACACACACACACACACACACACACACACACACACCCCGTGAGCCACCTCAGCTTTCTTTCTTTTTTTTTTTCTTTTTTGAGACGGAGTCTCACTGTGGCACCCAGGCTGGAGTGCAGTACTGTGATCTTGGCTCACTGCAACCTCTGCCTCCCGGGTTCAAGAGATTCTCCTGCCTCAGCCTCCTGAGTAGCTGAGATCACAGGTGCCCACAACCACATTCCGCTAATTTTTGTATTTTTAGTAGAGATGGGGTTTCACTATGATGGCCAGGCTGGTCTTGAACTGCTGACCTCAAATGATCCACCCGCCTCGGCCTCCCAAATTGCTGGGATTACAGGCATGAACCACCGTGCCCAGCCCACCTCAGCTTTCTGAGAGGGCCTGGCAGCAGCATATGGCACCTCATCAACCCACCACTACCTTGGATTTAAAGCGTCTCATTTAAAAATCTACATAGCCCCCAGGGCAATTCCCCCTTTAAATTTCTCAGTGAGCACCTGAGAAGGTTCAGTCAGGTAAGCTGGAGGGTGAACAGAGATTACCCAGGACGAGCCCTCAATTTACAGATCGGGGCCAGCAGATCCTCCAGACCCCGGGACTAGGTCGGCCATGGCTGGGGCTGCCCACGAAAGGCCTCCAAGCGGAGCTACGTGGATGTAACCTCTTCTGTGGCACAGGCAGACAGGAGGGGACACTGCCCAGGACTAGGTGAGAAAGAACTTCTGAGGCCCAGAAACCGCCAGCAGACCTGGTGTTGGCCTTGCTGCGTACCAGGAGTACTGCCTTACTTGGCTGCATGAGTGGTTTCTGGAGGCTGACAGTGCTGGTGTTACAGGACAGCAAGGCTGAGGTCTGGGGCTCCTCCAGCCCTGTGTTCATCTCACCTTGCACAGGCTACCAAGCACCCTGGACTTCAGGCATGCATCTGTGAGTGACAAGGAAGGTGCTAGAACCAGGTCCTCTCATACCCTCACCTCACCTATACCCTTTGTGCTGTGGAGTAGCTGCTTCAGAAGTAAAAGCAACCTTGATCCAAGTCATTGTTAGTACCCTCAAACCAGGACCAGATGGAGGCCCAGCCTAGCTCTGAGCACATAGCTGCAGGCACAGCGGTGGTCAGCTCCAACAGTGCCCTGGTCATTCTGTGAGATGTCTGCACAGAGCGCAGAAGAGGGGCCCAACCTAGCTGGGGTTGGGAAGGAGCCTTCCATGGAAGAGAGGACAGTGAGCCAAGTGTCCTTGAAGTGAGCCAAGTAGCTCAAAGGGTAGGTGGGGCAGAGGTGCGTTTGGGCAGAGGAAACAGCACATGTGAAAGCAAGGAAGGAAGGAGGGAGGAGTCCGGGACTGCAGGACCATCGAGTGCTGGGGGAAAGGTGGGTAAGGCCAGGTCACAGGGAGGGGAGGGTGGTGCTTCAGCATGAGGAACTCAGACTGTTCCTGCAGGTGACAGCAGGAAGAGGAAAGACTGGAGATGGTGACGTTCATACTCTAGACAGAACACACAAGGGCCTAGACCTGGAGAGGGGCTAATGCCTTGCTTAAGGCCGGTCACTCACACTGAGCTGGGATGAGAGTGGAGGCTTTCTTGGTCCTGGTCTAAGGCCTCTCCCACCTCACCACATGGGGAGAACTAAGAACAAGACTGGGAAGCATTTCTGGGAGTTGCTGAGGAGGTGGGGCTGTGGTGCAGGAGGAAAGGTAGGTCAGTGGGGTGGGGCACAGCACCCCACTGTTTGCAATGGGCAGGGCTGTGACTCTCTCCACTTTAGGCACCACCAGTAAGGCCCCAAGAGCGCCTGGCTCACCCACCCCCACGGACCTCCTTTGGTCCCCTCCCAGGTCACTTTTGCTGGGACGCCAGACTGAAGTGCCTCGGGGCCTCGTTGGCCCCAGCTGAGCAGTTTCTTTGGTCTTGGCAGGGCGTTAGTAAGTCAGATAAAAAAACAACAGAGGGTGAGGGTTTTTGAATGTCTAAATCACTGGACACAGTCTGAGGAAATCATCCTCATTCCTTAGATACATGTAAAATAAGACAAGGTAAACAATGTTGGCCTTTTCTCAGCCTTTCTTCCTCCACCGACACGATGGAGGCCGTACCTGTAATGGCGGGTGTCCCGGATGGGCCGGTCCGGGCTCAACTTGTCACTCTCCAGCTGGTTGAAGGCGTGCTGCCTGTAGGGGTCCTCTCCAGCCTTCAGCTGCTTGGCCGACAGGTAGGCCTTCTCATCAAAGCCTTTCGAGGGAGTTCCTGTCACCTGAGATGAAGGTCAGCGTCAGAGAGGACCACAGGCAGGAGGACCCCGCTGCATGGCGAGCACTCAGCACACACCAGGCGGGAGCCAGCCGCGTTGCCTCATTTGTGCCTTATGCCAACTCTATGAGGACGAGACCGTTATCTCCCCCATTGTACAGATGAGAAAACTGAGGCTCAAGAGGCTTTTTTTCCTTTCTTTCTTTTTTTTTTTTGTTGACACAGGGTCTCATTCTGTCACCCAGGCTGGAGTGCAGATCTTGGCTCACTGCAACCTCCGCCTCCCAGGTTCAAGCGATTCTTCTGGCTCAGCTCCTGAGTAGCTGAGATTACAGGTGCGCACCACCACACCTAGCTAATTTTCATAATTTTGGTAGAGATGGAGTTTCGTGGTGTTGACTAGGTTGTCCTTGAACTCCTGACCTCAAGTGATCCGCCCACCTCGGCCTCCCAAAGTGCTGGGATTACAAGCATGCGCCACTGCACCCAGTCATCAAGAGGCTTCTTAAAAAGCATCCAAGGTCAGAGCTAGTAAGTCACAAGGTCTGGATTTAAACTGGTTATTCCGACTCCACAGCCCATGCTCTTAACCAATGCTCTTGGCAGGATACGGGGAGGGGGAGTCCTGGAGTGCACTAGACCTCTAAGTCAAGGTGTCCTGAGGGGACTACAAACCAGAATGGACACTTCTAAGCACCTGCAGATCGACAGTCTCCTAGGGAGAAACCTGGGCCTAGCCTTGGGCTAGGCATTATATGAGGCACCGATCAGTAAAACACCAGGGACTGGACAAGCTGCTACTGAAAGAACTACCTGTAAGAACAGCAAACCCCTGCAGGCTGATGCCAGAGCTACCAGAACTCAAGTGCTCAGACAGTGGTGCCTCTTCTCTGGGACTTTTGCTTGCTCCTGAAATGGCCCCCTGTAAGATCCACTGGTCCCTAGGCACTAAGTACTGGGCAGTGATGGATGGCAGATGCCATCGCCCATCTCCTTTCTTCATGGCCACACCCTACCCTGTGCTTCCTGAGTCCCCAGCAACGGACACTGGGGAAGGACACATCTGAAATGCACGGATGGATGCACGCACCCTGACATCTCCTTACTTGAACCAAATTGCTGGCTGGATATTCTCCAGAGTGCCATGAAATATCACCAACTGGGGGTACATCCCAACTCCTACTTTCCACCCAACCATCAGCCCTGAGCTGAAGCTGTAGCCCCAGAGGAAGCAGAAAGGAGGGTGAGAATTGCCCAGTCACAAAACTCTTGCATGAGGATGCTATCACAGGCTAGTCCTAGAGGGATGCTCCCAGCAAGGCAGCTGGACCTGTGGGAAGTGGACCGCTGTGTGGTATGACACTGGGACTATCACCAGCAGCTCAGGGTCTCTATGTTCCCCTGAGAGCCTAGCCCCCAACCTCACTGGACAGGCATGCCCAGGGTCCAGGGAGCTCTGATCTCTGGAACTGCTGCCACTCTGTAGCGATGCTACCTTCTCAGGTTGCCTCCCGTCCTAGGAGCCAGTTGGAGGCTCCCTGAAGGCAGAACAGAGAGGGAGATGTCCTCGTGTCCGCTGGGCCCACCCCATGCTAGACACAGATGCTCATGATGGTAACACGGCTGTGGCGGCTGTGCTGAAACGTTGAGGTGGTGCCATGCCAGAGGCTGAACAGATGTGGCAGAGCCCCCAGTGAACTCAAAATCCATTTCAGGAAAGACGGAAGGATGGAAGGAAGGAAGGAGGGAGAGAGGAAGAAAAGGATTGTTTTGGCTTGAGCCCTGGATGGCCACAAGGATCCAAGCCATCCAACTCTGAAAGTGAGAGTGAAAGGGAGAGTGATTCTTTGTGTCCTTCCCACCTGGGAGAGCAATGGAGGCCCTCTTCGCTCTGGGTCAGGGAAATGGAACGGGGCCTCCAGTTGATGGCACAGGAGCTATAATTAAAGAAAAACTGCAGAGGGATGATTTGCTGAGGCTCCCAAAGGGAGAGTATGCACTTCATTACCCTCTAGGTCAGCGGTGGGAAATAGCCATGTTTGTTTATTTAGGACTTACGGCCGCTCTGTGGGCTCAGGAAAGCTCTGAGTCCTCATCCCACACTCATTCACTGCCCAGTGAACACTGACAGTCACCCATCTACCAGGCACTGGGGCACCCTTCTGCATCACCTAAACATGCATTCATTTGTTTATGAATGCTTGCATTCACCCATCCATTCATTAATGCATTCATTCAACAAAGCTCCTCCGAGCACTTCCTATGTGCCAGGAAGCAGAAGTAAGGTTTCTGAGATGGTTCCCCCTGCCCCAGCCTGCTGCCTTCCCCACCTCATTCAAGGCTTCCTCAGGGCCATGGAGACTGTTGTGGAAGAACGTCTGCTCAGGCCCAGGCTTCTCTAGAGAAGTTCCTCCCAAACCCTTGAAATTGAGTTACACATCCTCAAAGATGCTATTGGGGAAAGTCTGCTGCTCCCTTCCACAAGCCATACTCTCTGGGTAGTCCAACCCCGCTCCGGGTGGTATCAGGGTTTGGGGTTTGACTCTTCACCTGTGAGACAGCTTGTGAGACAGGTATCATGGAAACAGTAGGCCCAGAGGCCTTAGCTCTCCTTTCAGGATGACCCTGCTGTCCCTTGGGGTTGGAGCTGAAATGTCAGTGGCCCTGAGCCAGTGAAGTGGAGGGGATCCTGAGGAAGGGTGGGTTGTGGCTCCTGGCAATTCCATGACCTCTGAAGGGCTTTCATTTCCTCTCTCCTCAGCTGTCTCCAGCCTCACGCGGGTCACCACCCAGAGCTGTTCTGCTTCTAATATGTAACCCCAGTTCCCACGCCCAGACCATAATCACTTCCTCCCAGCTCTTGAACTCCTCCTTTTGCCTTCAGTCCCATTCTTTGATCTTGAGACTTCAGGTCTTTGAATGTCCCATGGGTGACCCTAACTTGGCATCTCAAAACAAATTCCCCACCTATCCCAAAGTTGCTGCTTCTCCTGCATTCCCTGTTGCAGAGATGGGCAGTTTCACCCAAGTCATAAATTCACCAAGTCATCCTTGATGCCCTCCCATGCTCCATAGCCTGATTCAACGTCTGCCCTGTGTATTCATAGGCAGTGTATTTAACACCACTGGTATTAACTCAGCAAACACTGATTGAAAACCTACTGTGTACATACACTGGGTAAAAGGCTGGGAATGTGGAAATAAACAAAAGGCAACATGACCCCTAGAACAGGAATCCAAGCATCTGGTCCCTTTCATGCCCCATCCCATGCCAGGCTTGGCCATGTCGGATCAGGAAGAAGAAACCTCCAACCCCAACCTCAGAGCGGGGGCAGCTGGAGAACTGACCACAGAACCTCACCCCACCCCGACTCCCACTGGAGCAGGAGTCTGCAGATGTCGTGTGACCAGTGGATGCTGTTTCCCTCCTCCCCTCTTCTAAAGGGGAACTGTGCTGCTGCTAGCCTGCATTCCGTCCACATTGCTCATGAAGCGCGTATTGGCGAGGGAGTAAATGCATCATTTGGCACTTGGCTGCAGGACCATGAGGAGCTATATCTGGACCAGTTCAAGAGACTGGAGATCCTGGGCTTGGAGCCACTGGATGGGACTGGCTTGGCTGCCCTCTCTGGTGGGGGTGGTGAGAGTATTTTGGGTTGTTGGTGGAATTCTTATGTCAGGCAGGGGCACATGTCACATGACACTGACATCTGTGCTTTACTTCTGTTTCTTTTCCACTAGATGGTGAGCTCTTCCTCATGGGGCTCCCCGCACCTGGCACATAGTAGGTACTCAATAGGTGTTTGCTGAATCAAGGAATAGATGAGCAAATGAATGAATACCTAAATATCATCCCTGCTTTCAAAGGACCTATAATCAATTGGAGAGAAAACAACAGCAAACAAATGGGACCCTGTGATACATCACGTGACCTTCAGGGCCCCCCCCACCCCCGCCTGCTGTCTCACAGACTACGAGCCCCCACATTCACAATGGCCTGAGGCACTCTCTGGGCAGGTGTCACCTTGCTGAGCTTGCTTTCACTATTGCCCCTTATGTGCTCTGCTCCAGCCACACTTTCTTTCTGTGAAAGGCTCTTCTGTGTGTGGCTTTCTCCTTCACCTCCTGCAAAGCCCTGCTCAAACCTCGCCTCCTCTGTGAGCCTTCCCCCACCACCATATGTAACTCTGTGATCCCAACCCGACCCTCACATTCCCTGCCCTCCTGCACTGTTTTACTTCTCCTATGGTACTCATCGCAATCTCACAGTCTATATGTGCTTGACTTATTTATTTTAGGTTTTTGGCTACTTCTCCCGATAAGATTATAAGCTTCACCAGGGCAGGGGTTTTCTGTTTCGTCCAATGCTGAATCCCAAAGCCCAGAGCAGAACCTTGGTGATTGTAGGCACTCAAAAACAATAGCTACTGAATACATGTGTGATCTCAAGCCTCTCCTTCCTCCTTTCCCCACCTGCACCCTTGGCCAAACACAACACTTGAAACTGAGGTGGGCCAAGCTGACATAGGGTAGTTTTTGCCCGTCTTAGAGATCTTCTTCCCCACTCATAGGCTCCTGGAAGGACTGTCATTCGCTGTCCCCTGCCCCACCAACACCCCAAGCACCACCACAAGGGTGAGCACAAGACCCTGGCTAGGCCAATCTTATTGCTGCACCTCTAGACACAGTGATTGGTTCAGGAGTGGTCATTTGATTTGATCTGGGCCAATCAGAATCTTCCCTGAGACTTTTCTATACAATGAACTTTTTTTTTGCCAGCACTGCCAAGCTTGCAAAATGAGAATCTTCTTGTCCATCACATGGAGAAACCTTGTCTGAAAAATTAACCAAGAAGAAACAATCAGAACCAGGAGATGTAAAGTATCTATCTACTTACCTACCTACATTTTTTTTTTAAAAAAACTAATTTGAGTTGGGTGTTCTTCTCTAGTGACCAAAAGTTCAGAGATATCAGTCCTTCAGTTATTTCAATAAATAGAAAATCATTCTCCACAAGTAAAAAGCAAAATCAAACCCAAAACCCAACAAATGAGTCACTGACAACAATCACAGTCATTGGTGGCAACGCTCCATTCCAAAATATCAGGCCCGTCTTTGGCATTTGGCCAGTGGCTTAAGTCCAGAGTTGGGTGGGGCATTCCCAGCCTTCCCCAGCAGGCAGGGCTGTGTTCAGGCTTTGAGACTGGGGGTTCCATCTGGACCATGGCTCCAGAAGCCCTGGTGTTGCCATGGTGAGGAAGGAAGGTTGGGGAGATGGTGAGTGACAGGCTGATGAGCCTCCCACATCCTTCTAGCCTCCCGCTGAGAGTTCTTGGCTGATGTTTAGACAGTTGCCTCCCTCCCCAGTCTTTGTACTTTTAGGGAGTGCCAAATCCAGCCCTTCCGTGTCCAGTAGGTCAATCACATCTGAAATGGTTTAAGTTGAAATAATGACTTTTTTCTATAAAATGGGAAGAATTACTGTCTCACCTTGGACAGCTTTATTTTCAGTCTATCATTTCAATTAGACCTTGACACTTCCCTGACTTGTTTCAGTTTTTTTCCAGCTTATTTTTTTGCTTATTGCTTCCTGCTAAATTTAGGAAACAAACAGCAAAGAAGAAGGTTTAAAATAAGAAAGGAAAATATTTTCCATGTCATTTTCATCAAAAACAGTTCAGTCCAAATCTCCAAGCCCTGTAAACTTTCTTTTAAAACATACACATACCCCTAAGTTTGAGATTTTTTTTTTTTTTTTTTTTTTTTGAGACGGAGTCTGGCTCTGTCTCCCAGGCTGGAGTGCAGTGGCCGGATCTCAGCTCACTGCAAGCTCCGCCTCCCGGGTTCACACCATTCTCCTGCCTCAGCCTCCCGAGTAGCTGGGACCACAGGCGCCCGCCACCTCGCCCGGCTAGTTTTTTGTATTTTCAGTAGAGACGGGGTTTCACCGTGTTAGCCAGGATGGTCTCGATCTCCTGACCCCGTGATCCACCCGTCTCGGCCTCCCAAAGTGCTGGGATTACAGGC
This sequence comes from Colobus angolensis palliatus, assembly GCF_000951035.1. Lineage (NCBI taxonomy): Eukaryota > Metazoa > Chordata > Mammalia > Primates > Cercopithecidae > Colobus > Colobus angolensis. Next base: position 25,004,971 of record NW_012116265.1, read on the forward strand.
TTGAGCCACCGCGCCTGGCCCTAAGTTTGAGATTTAAACAGCTCTGACTCATTTTAAATAATTGTTGCCCAATGTTCTTTTACTGCCAGTAAAACAGGTACCTGCTGGGTTTGCCTTTCACTAAATTTCAATGAAACTGCAAGTGAAAAGGATCTGGCCCTATTTTATGGATGGCCCCTGACTTCTTTCCTGAGTCTACTATAAACCAAAAACACCTGGTGAAAAAAATGTGATTTCCAACCACTCCCTTCTCCCCTGGGAGTAAAATCTTACCTGATTCTCTGTACCAAGTTGAAAGACTGCCATTCATTATGAGAGCTGGGAAGCTAAACACATAATTCAACAACTCTGAGCTCAAGGTCTCAGGTTCCAGCTCTTCCAAATGAAAAGGAGGGTTCCACAGGGCCTCCCTGAGCCTGCCTCAGGAAGTAGCCAACCCCACTGGGCTGCCAGTGGTCTCATCCAACCAGACAAGGTGCTGCGGGCTGAGTGGGGTATCAGGGGTCCCTCAGGAGTCTGCTCCAGACATGTCCCCATCTTCGGCTGCACATTGCCTCAAAAGTGGCAATTATTGTAGTGACTGGCCAGGGCTTTGAACTCTCATGGCCCTGGAGTAGCATGGCAGTTCTTACCGCTCTCTGGCCTTGAAAAGTCACTTACCCTTTCCGAACATGTTTCTTCTTCATCTGGAGAATGGAAATTACCAAGAATGCAATGTATATAATGTGCTTTGCACAGTGCCTGGCACATGAATTATGATTATTATTATTAACTAATGAATTATTATTAACTATTAGTATAATATTATGTTATCTGCCTTTTTATCAGTAGTTCTCAACCTTGGCCACACATTCGAATCACGTGGGAAGATGGCAAAAAGCCTGATGTCCAGGTCATACCCAAGACCAGCTAAACCAGCGTCTCTGGAGGTGGGACAAAAGCAGCAGATGTTTCTCAAGCCCTCCAGGTAGTTCCAATGTGATACCAAGTTGAGAGCCGTGGCTTTATACAAACTCATGATGGTGAGGGGCTAATCATGGGCTGGTGAAATCATAGGATCTTGGAACTACAAGGGACCTTAAAGGCTGTCTCCTCTGACCCCGTTCCCAGGAAGGCTAACCATGAGTCTGGTTTTTGGCCTCTGTATTGACCAGAAACTTCACCATCAGCAGAGCCAACTGAAACTCAGCTAGAGCCACTATGGTTACTATGGAAATCCAGTACCTTGCAACACTTCTGTCCCACAGGCCTGGGAGGCCCTAGTTTAGTTACATATCCAGAATACGAGATGGGAGCTGCCTGGGGAAACCCACCTAAGGCCTCCAGTTAGATTTCCCAACACATCCTAAGACAACTCCTCCAGGGGTACTGAGGACTGCAAAGCTTTCCAACACTAATGGTTTCACTGAGAAAGAGTTCCTGTGACCTTATGAGTGCTTGTGGTTCCAGTGATCTCACCAAGAAAGTGGAGGGAGGCCCATTGCTTATTCCCCTAGGTATCTGAGCCAACCAGGGTCCTCTACCTAAGGCTGGGCCAAGGCAGCAGGCCCGCCATTCCAGGCAGTCTCTGCTCAGACCCCAGGATCCCCTCCAGGTCCACCAGGCTCCCCATGTCTCCATTTCCCACACTCTGCCCAGCCCAGAGGCCATCTGGGGATGGAGGGAGTGTGAGGCTGGTCCATGCCAGAGATATATGATGCTCAGCTCGCACCTGCTTATCAGTTTCGCCAGTGCAAGTCGAGCATCCCTGGGTCTGTGAGGGGTACAAAAGCCTTGCCTGATCCTTCCAGCCACAGCTGCTGTAGCCCAGGGTGTGAGGGAAGACTGGGAGTCTTCAACAGGAATCAGCTGATGCTGATGGCTCATTGAGGCTCTACTGTGCAGTGGGTGCTATGCCAAGGGCTTATTTCTATCTCCAAATGCTCCTCTTTTCCTTATTTTACAGAGGTGGAAACTGAGGCCTAAAGAGGTACAATAGTATGCCCAAGGTCAAATAGCTGCTGAGTGGCTTAGCCGGGACCAAAATTAAGGCTGTCTGGCCACAGAGCCTAAGCACAAAGCCTTCTCTGTGTGTCTTCAGACCAGCTCGTGGCTCAGATGTCCTTGGCATCCCCCCTTGCCAATACTGAGTCCTGAGCTCCAAAGCAGGCTGGCCTCTGGTGCCTGGCACACAGCTGGGTCCTGACAAGCTCAGGCTGGAGGTTGCTTCCCTCCTCGGCTCAAGGATCAGGGCATCAGCTCGTGGCTCAGATAGGGACTTGCCTAATGCTGTCACTTCTTGGCCTGGACATGCGCTTCTCGACTATGGCTCAAAAGAACATGGAAAAACAGAAAAATACAAGAGTTTGTGTACTCAGACCAAATCAGCACACTACTAGATTTCCTGGGTCCTCTCAGCCAGCGACACTCTCAAGGTCCTGATGACCCTCAGCAGCAGTCACATCTAATGGGAGACAGTCGTTCTTGCTCAGGGTACCAGTCCCCTAAACAACCTGGTCCTGCTCTGTGGCTGAGGAAAAGGACATGAGCAGGATGAATTGCTAAGACAGGACAACCTCAAGGCAACTGAGGCCCCAATAAACACCCTCTGGGCCAACATCGGGTTCAGGTCGGTGCCACTTCGGCTGTAGTCACAAGCGTAAAGCATCAAGGTCTGCATGTCATCATTGTACTTCAGCTATTTCACAGTCAGTATCTATTGAACACGGACTGATCACACTTGAAGTTAAAAAAATTTTTTTTTAGAGATAGGGTCTTGCTCTATTGCCCAGACCAGAGTGCAGTGGCATGATTCTAGCTCATTGCAACCTCAAACTCCTAGGTTCAAGTGATCCTCCCACCTCAGTCTCCCGTAGTAGCAGGACTATATATATTATAGATAGATAGATAGATAGATAGATAGATAGATAGATAGATAGATAATTTTATTTTTATTTTTTATTTTTAGAAACAGGATCTTGCTATGTTACCCCAGGTGGGTCTCAAATTCCTGGCCTCAAGCCATCTTCCTGCCTTGGCCTCCCAAAGTGCTGGGATTACAGGCATGAGCCACCCCAACATATTAAGGGGGGAAAAAGTAATAATGGGCCATATAACATATAGAACACTTACAGTGTGACTATTGCAAAGATGGTGACAGCCTTCTGCACCACTGACAGAGGTTGGGACCAGTGGGGCCAGGGTCCAATTCAACACATTAGAACTCAGTAAGGCTTTGATTGCCAGCTGAGCGTCTCAGTTTATAACACTTTTCAGAAGAGAGAGCCAAAAACAGAGTACTGGCCGATGTGGCACATTATTGGCACTGTGGGTCAAATTTAGAAACACGTTACCTGTGGCTTGTGACTTGTAATTAATTGGTTAGGCTATACTCTCACAATAATGTCCACCAATAGAACAGAGCATGACAAAGGCAGATTTTTTGAGTCAGATTAAACATAAGGAAAAGGGAGAGGGGAAGGAGAACTTGGGAAAAATCAGCCTGCCTCTCATGTGACTTTCTTTGAGGCTCTGCTGTGGTTCGAATACATCCCCTCCAAAATTCCTGTTGAAACTTAATCCCCATTGTCGTGGTATTAAGAAGTAAGGCCTTTTGGGAAGTGATTAAGTCAGAAAGGCTCTGCCCTCATGAATGGATTAATGCCTTTATAAAAGAGGCTTCAGAGAGAGTTCACACCTTTACACCCTGTCACCTTCTGCCATGTGAGGACACAGCATTCGTCCCCTCTGGAATACACAGCAACAAGGTACCATCTTCGAAACAGAGAGAACAGCCCTCAACAGACACCAAACCTGCTGGTGCCTTGATCTTGGGTTTCCAGCCTCCGAAACTGAGAAATCAATTTCTGTTGTTTATAAGCCACCCCGTCTATGATATTCTGTTACAGCAGCACAAAGACAGGACCGCTGCTGGAGCAGGTGTGACCTGTCCCCTCAATAGGACCATGCCCCTGGACTGCCTCTACCCCTGTAGCCCAGTATTTTATCAACGCACAAAGTACCCATAAATTTTGGAAAGAGGGATAATACTATTTATTAAAATTTTATTTATTGATTGAGCTAGGGTCTCATTCTGTCACCCAGGCTGGAGTGCAGGGGTGCCATCATAGCTCACCGCAGCCTCAACTTCCTGGGCTCAAGTGATCCTCCTGCCTCAGCCTCCCAAAGTCTTGAGGTTACAGGTGTGAGCCACCACATCCAGCCCTAATTTTTTTTAGACAGAAAAAACCCTTTTGATTACTTCTGGGATACCACAAGGGCGGTTTTATTCCATTAGAAAACAGACACAAATGTTCCGATCATAGCACATTTTAGATGCATGTGCAGGGATCAATAGAAATGGGGCATTTATTGCAATTTTGCACAGTACACTGAACCATACGTTGTTAGTAAAAACAACAGTTTCATGTATTGTAATGTGATAGAAATAAACCACTCATTAGGTATGTTTGTCCATGTTTCCCTTTATGGCCACCCATCCTGTAGTTAAACAGACCTTAAAGGGAAGACACAGATCATGCTTGAAAAAGATTCAGTGATGTAAAGACATACATTCTCCTTGACTTAATCTGTGAATTTAATGCAACTCGGATAAAATAACAACTGTGTTGGGGGAAGGGAGATTCAGCTGGAAGAGTTTAAACATGAGAGAACAATTAGAGAAAATCTGAAAAAAACTACCTACCAGGTTTTAAGACATACCATAAGACTACAGATGCTATTCATATAATAGTATCCTATATCTATAGGATATACACGTGGAGGATTGGTGTAAGACACATTTGTACTTCAAATGGCAGCAGGGAGGGAGAGCTTTGCCATTCAGTGAATGACGTTAGGAAAAGTGACTAGGCAATGTGGAAATCAGTAAAGCTGGACTAATTTCTTCAACCAAAATAAATTTCAGGTAGCTCAAATATTTAAATTGAAAAAGAAACTTAAAAATATATAGAAAAAAATTGGTCACTTTTCATTTATTTTCAATCTTGGCCATAAAGCCCGTATGTCATAAAATGAAGCACTATACAAAGACTTAACATTTTTATATGTCAAAAATGTCATAAAATCAAAATACAAACATTACATTGGGAAAAAATATTAAATAAAAATATGACAAAGAACTAACTTCTTTATACACAAAGAGCTCTTATTAATCAATAAGAAATGAACCAATACTTAAAAAGGAATATAAGCTTAAAGGATATGAAGAAGTTCATAGAAAAATGAAATGTGTGGCTGGGTAGTGGCTCATGCCCATAATCCCAGCACTTTGGGAGGCCAAGGCAGGAGGATCACTTGAGGCCAGGAGTTTAAGACCAGTCTGGGCAACATAGCAAGACCTCATCTCTATAAATACAAAAAAATAATAAAAAATAATCCAGGTACGATGGTGCGTGCTATAGTCCCAGCCACTCAGGAGGTTGAAGCAGGAGGATCACTGGAGCCCAGGAATTCAAGGTTGCAATGAGCTATGATCGTACCACTGCAACCACTGCACTCCAGCTTGGGTAACAGAGTGAGACCCTGTCTAAAAAAAAAAAAAAAAGAAAAGAAAAGAACGAAAGGAAAAAGAAAGAAAAATGAAATGTAGGTGGCACATCTCAAGAGGTCAAGAAAGCTTTGTGCCCCTTTCCCCATATCTTGCCTTATGCATTTCTTCCATCTGGCTTTTCCTGAGTTATATCCTTTTATAATAAACATAAGCAGATGTTAAAAAAGGAAAAAAATAAAATAAAACGCAAATGGCCATTAATAAATGAAAAGATGTTCAACTTCATTAATGACTAAATAAAAATGCAAATTAAAGCAAGACATATCTGGTTGATTCCGGTTGAATACAGAAAACAAAAGTCAAAAACTAAAATGAGACATAATGTCTTGCTAATTCATCTGGCAAAGTTCAAGAATAATTATTAATGCTCATTATTTTGACAGTTTGAACAAATAGAAGCTTTTATACATTGGCGAATGATACATTGGTGTAACCACGATGGAAGGCTATTTGTCAACATCAGCGTTTAAAAATCTTACTCTTTGACTTAGTAAAAGTTTCATTTTTAGGCAAAAATACACTTGATTTCCTGAGACAATTCCAGTGTAGATTCCTATGCTCTCTGTGGAGCCCTTCTGAATGAGCACTTGTCCTGGTTTAGGCAATAGATTATATGATCACCTTATATTTCTAGGCATTAACCCTACAATTAAACTCTGTCTCAAAAATAAATAAATAAATAAATAAAAAAGAAAACTGAAGAATTTTACCGTTTCCTTCATATATGTCAGGTTTTTCTATATAAATAAGGATTTTTGTTTGTTTGTTTTTGAGACAGAGGCTCGCTCAGTCGCCCAAGCTGGAGTGCAGTGGCATGATCTCGGCTCACTGCAAGCTCCGCCTCCCGGGTTCATGCCATTCTCCTGCCTCAGCCTCCCCAGTAGCTAGGACTACAGCCACCTGCCACCACGCCCGGTTAATTTTTTGTATTTTTAGTAGAGACAGGGTTTCACCGTGTTAGCCAGGATGGTCTCGATCTCCTGACCTCGTGATCTGCCCGCCTCGGCCTCCCAAAGTGCTGGGATTACAGGCGTGAGCCACCGCGCCCGGCCAGGATTTATTTTTTACAATAAAATTTTTAAGAAACAGGTGAACCTTAATTCTTCTCTACCTAAGATAAAGGATTGAGCTAATTACTGTCGTCATTATCATCATCATCCTCAGAGTGAAACTCAGGGATAAATACATTGATGAAAAGTAAGCCCCTCCTCAGCTGTAACATCTGAGGGCTGAGGTACATCCGTCTGGAGTAGCTTAGTCCTGATGGACAGGAAAGAGAGGAAAGTGCAGGAGGGAGGGGAGCAGGACATGGAGGCTGAACTGCAGTGTCCGGGCGGGAGGTGCTTTTGCAGGTGAATTCATCATTCATGTGATGGTTGGCACCCCAACTTGACTTTGCCTGATTTCTCCCCGAAGCACAAGCCTAACAAGTGAAAACAGGGTGGACTCGGGGTGGGGGCCGAGAAGCCAAGCCTTTCTTCACCTGTACTGCAGACATCAACCACAGAACACTCCCAAGAGGCTGGTACTTAGGTACTTAGGCACATGGGCAATTGGTGCCATTTCCTTTTCCGTCTTGACCATTAAAAGCACTTTGGGAGGCCGAGGCGGGCGGATCACGAGCTCAGGAGATGGAGACCATGCTGGCTAACACGGTGAAACTCCGTCTCTACTAAAAAATACAAAAAATCAGCCGGGCGCGGTGGCGGGCGCCTATAGTCCCAGCTACTGGGGAGGCTGAGGCAGGAGAATGCCTTGAACCCGGGAGGCGGAGCTTGCAGTGAGCTGAGATCGCGCCACCGCACTCCAGCCTGGGAGACAGGGAGACTCCGTCTCAAATAAACAAACAAAAAACAAACAAAAAAACCCATCTTTTTCTAAAGTGCCTGGTGTTGAGTGCTTAACTTAGTCACTTAGCTGAAGGGGGGCAGGCAGGGCAAGGAGAGCTGAAAAGGGATGTCAGTCAAGTTCCTCCAGCTAGACCACAGCCACTCCACAGCGGCAGTCGAGTTAACCTCTGAGTGAAGCAGTTTCCATAGCTGCGAAAAGAAGGTAATGGTACTTCCTCGGGGTGTCAAGCACCTCGGGTCACGGGAGGCCGTCACTAAATGACTGTATAAAAGGAGGGGGTTCAGCAAGATGATCTCTGAGTCTTCTTCCACCTCAAATATCAAATGAGCCGGAACAATATCCACTCATCCTATCATTGTTCAATACATATTTATTGCAGATCATGGAGCAAATGCCGAAACAGTGAGGACTAGGTCTCTGGACAAGCCAGCTGAAGAGCTGAGAGCTTCTTTGTGACCTGTCGCTTTGCTTGGCACACAGTAGCTGCTTGAGGTATGTTTGTCACATGAAAAAGTGTGTTCATTGTGCCCCAGAGACCTAGGCTCCACAGGAGCTGAAGGAGTTTCAGCAGTTCTGATTAGGTGTCACTAAAATGGGACTTGCTCCCTTGGGGATCTCGAGCTTTGGACAGGAGATAAAAATACAAAGGATTCTAGAACAGAGGAGCCCCAGGAGATGAGCTACCCTGTGAGTTCCACAGGTGGTTCCTGCCAAGTGCATGAGCTAGGCAGATGTGCACGCTAGCTGTAGGTCCGGGAGGGACAGAGATGTGTGTTGTATTGAGGTCGAAGGGTCCTCTGTGAGGAATGACATTATTGCAGGTTAATGGTGGATAGTGCTTTTCTTCCTTACTTAATATCTTTGAATACTGCATTAAATTGTTTTTAAGCCACCGGAATGGTTATTAAATTAGTACCCTTTTGGAAAACAGTCTGGCAGTACATTTCTAGTGCTTTATCCTTTGGCACATGGCCTCTTCTATTTCATTCTGCCCATTACCTTCCCCTAGGCATGGCAGGGTGCCCCAAATCTCCCATCTACCCAGAAGATTTCAATTTAACCTTTGGAAAGTACAAGCGATATGTGTAAATAGGCCCTCTCACCCAGGATTCCTATTTTAATAATGATTCAACTTATAGACAAATATTAGGCAGAAAGATGTTCACGATGGTCTTACAAGAATGAAAATTTGAAAATAATCTAATTGTTAACAGCAGGAAAAAGAGTAAATAAATTACGTTCTCTCAACTGAATAGAATATTTAGCAATGATTTACAATATTTGATATAGGCTGTAGGGAAGTAGGTACTCTTTAATACATTATTAGTGGGAGTATAAACTGGTACAAATCTTTTAGAGGCAAATTTAACAGTATGATCAAAAGTAAAAAAAAAAAAGTGTGCACGTAATTCAATTATAGGGATTTTTCCTAAGGAAATGATTAAAATTTGGTTTCACTTATAATAGCAAAAGATTGTAGGAAAAAACCCTAGTTCCAACCGTAGGGAATTGGCTCAGTAAGTTACTAGGTAACAACAAACAGCCAAATTAATTTTGAAAAGGAAAAACGAAGCTGGAGGCATCACACTTCCTGATTTCAAAATCTATTACAAAGCTACCATCATCAAACAACAGTATGGAATTGGCATAGTCACAAAGAGACCACTGGAACAGAATAGATACCCCAATAAACCCATGCATATATGGTCAACTGATGTTCGACAAGGGTGCCAAGAATACACACTGATGAAAGGATAGTCTCTTCTACAAATAGTGCTGGGAAAACATGATATCCATATGCAAAATAATGGAATTGGACCCCTATCTTATGCCATACACAAAAATCAACTAAAAATGGATTAAAGACAAATGTAAGACTGGAAATTGTAAAACTCCTAGAAGAAAACATAGGGGAAAATCTTCATGCCATTGGTCTTGCAATGATTTCCTGGACATGACATCAAAAACACAGGCAACAGAAACAAAAATAAACAAAGCCAGACTGAATCAAACTGAAAAAGCTTCTGCACAGCAAGGTACACAATCAACAGAGTGAAAAGACTGACAGAAAATATTTGCAAATCATATTTCTTATAAGAGGTTAATTTCCAAAAAAATATAAGGAACTCCTACAACTCAACAGTGAAAAAAAAACAAAAACAAAAACTAGTAACCTGATTTAAAAATTGGGCTCAGAACTTGAATAGACATTTCTCCAAAGAATATACACAAACAGCCAACAGGTATATGAAAAAATGCTCAGTATCACTAATCATCGAGAAATGCACATCAAAACCACAATAAAATACTTGTCAGGGCTGGGCGCGGTGGCTCACACCTGTAATCCCAGCACTTTGAGAGGCCGAGGCAGGTGGATCACCTGAGGTCAGGAGTTCAAGACCAGCCTGGCCAACATGGTGACATCCCATCTCTATTAAAAATACAAAATCAGCCAGGCATGGTAGCACATGTCTGTAATCACAGCTACTTGGAAGGCTGAGGCAGGAGAATCACTTGAACCAGGGAAGCAGAGGTTTCAGTGAGCCGAGATCACACCACTGCACTCCAGTCTGGGCAAGAGCATGAGACTTTGTCTGAAAAAAAAAAAAAAAAAGATACTTGTCAGGATGGTTATTATTAAAACAAAAACAAAAAACAAAAACCAAAAAAGACAAGTATTGGTGAGGATGTGGAGAAACTGGAACTCCTGCATGCTGTTGGTGGGAATGTGAAATGGTGCGGCTGCTACAGAAAACAGTATGGATGGAAGCTCTTAAAAACAAACAAAAATAGAACTTCCATAACATCCAGCAAGACCACTCTGGGTATTTATCCAAAAGAATTGAAATCAAGACTTTGAAGGAATAGTAGCACTCCTGTGTTCAATGCAGCATTGTTCACAACAGCCAAGATGCGGAAACAATCCAAATGTCCATGACAGATGAACAGATAAAGAAAATGTGGTAGATGCATACAATGAAACTATTCAGCCTTCAGAAAGAAGGAAATCCTGCCATTTGCAACAATGTGGATGAACCTTGGGGACACTATGCCAAGTGAAATAAGCCAGTCCCAGAAAGACAAATACCGCATGATTCCACTTATATGAAGTATCTAAAATATAATGATGTCAAATTCATAGACATCAAAATGTCAAATTCATGGTTGCCAAGGGCTATTGGGAAGAGGTGTAGAGGAAACAGGGAATTACTAATCAACAGCTATGAAGTTTCAGCCAAGCAAAATGAATGAGCTCTAGAGTCTGCTGTACAACATCGTCCCTATAGTCAATGATATTGGATTGTACACTTCAAAATGTGCTAAGAAGGGAGGTCTCATGTTATGTGTTCTTACTGCAATAATACAAAAGAAAAAAGAAAAAAACTACATATGGAATTAAAAGGCCTACATTTCTCACTCATTGACATGTGATCTATTAGAAGTTATTTACATTTTCTGAATCTCCATCTCTTCATTTATAAAATTAAACCATAATAGAACCTGGACTGAACTCTCCAACTCTGTCAAGAGGGCAGAAATTTACTGTTGGCCTTTACTGGTCTGTTTTATATTTCAAAAGAATATTGGGTGTTGCAAATTGGAACTGAAGGGGTAAACTTATTAAACCTGTGATTGGTTGGTGTTTTCCTGTCATTTTAAGAGACTAAATTTGTAGTGGGCAAATGGGAAAATACTTGTACAATTTAAAAATGTCATCATTAAATATGAGCTGATCCCTCACCCCCACCCCCAAAAAGAGCCTGGAAAAAAAGTGATGGAAGACTCCTTAAACAGAACATACTGCAGTTATAAAAATGATGCAGAAATCAACATTTTTTAACATGGAAAGATGTTCGCTAGACATAGTTAAATGGGAAAAAATAAGCTACAAATTAATATGTGCATTTTGATCCCATTTTTGTTTATCTGGATGTTCTCATTTATCTTGCTGAATAATTATACCTCTGAAATCAAGAAAAAATAACAATAATAATATTAGCTATAAAAGCTCTGTAGCAGTACAAAAAAACGCTTGCACAATAAAGGGAGGAAAGGGCAGGATAAAATTGTATACACTGTGTGATTGCAGTTATGTAAAAATTACGGACCTTGACAAGAAGGGTATACTGAAAACTAAAAACTGTGATTTGTTAGGATGGGAAGATTATGGGTGATTTTCCATCCTTTCGGTTGTTACTATGTTTATGTAATTGTTATTTTTTTTTTTCAGATCTTTTCAGACTTTTTCCTCTGTAGCCTCTCCTCTCCTTGGAATGGTTGTCTTTATGGTAAGTAAGGCTGCTTACTAAATATAACGCATTACATGGGCCTAGTGTACAGCTTACTGTGACTTTAATGGAGAAAGGATGGTCTCTGCAACACATGGTTGGAGCTGACTTTCCCTGGGTGAAGTCTCTGCCATCTCTACCCTATTTCTTATCAGCCCTGATCCCTGACCCCAAGCAGCAGATGTTGTTGGGCTAACCAGCCCCTCCCTTTGGGTTCTTCAGCACCTTCAGGCCCCCACCCATTTTGGCTATCTTGGATTCCACCTGAAGGCTCAGGACCTTGCTGGGGCAGAATGGCGAGCAAATGTGAACCACTAACAACGGGTCAGGGTGCCCTCACACACAGCTGTGGAAGGTACATTTCTTTGTAGAAAACAACTGGGCAAATGCCTCTAAAGCCTTTAAAATGTTCACAACCTCTGGTCTAGTAATTTTGATTCTAGGGTGTTATAAAATAATAAGTAATGAAGATGTAGGTACAAAGACACAGGTTTAATATTTTTTATAATAGTAAGATATTAGAAATAATCTAAATGTCCAATAATGGAAGAGTGGTTACATTATGGCATATCATAAGGTTGCCATGTAAAATACAGGATACCCAGTTAAACTAAAATTTCAGATAAGCAACAAATAATTTTTTTGGTATAAGTATGTCTCAAATATATTGCTATAAGATACATTTATTCTAAAAAAACTATTCTTTTTTATAGTATTTGTTTATCTAAAATTCAAATTGGGATATAGTTATACTAAAAATTTATTCATTTTTATCTGAAATTCTAATTTATCTGGATGTCTTGTATTTTCATGGGCTAAATCTGGTCACCCTATACATCCATATGATGGAATATAATATAGCCATTAAAATTCATATTTTTAGCACCGTAGCTTTCAAATTGTGTTTCTTCTCTTCCTGTGCTTTAACCAGAACGTCTCACCTTTCATCTCTTTTATATTTTAGACTTCTGTGCGAGATTTGGTTTAAAAATAAGAGTTCCATTACTAAACAAAGTTTGAAAAACACTGTTTTAGAAAACTAACAACAGGAAACAGTGCTCATAAAATAGATACTACATAGATAAAAATCATGTTAAAATCAGTATGATTCTAGGTTTGTGTGTACATGCACATACACACACAGAGAAAGAGAATGAGAGACAGACAGACATCAGACACACTGGAAAAATCTGTTTTTTTTTTTTTAAAAGTTATTATTTCTGGGTGTTGGGATTATAGGTGATTTTTGGAAGATTTCCAGAAGATTTTTTTCAAGTTTTCTTCAATGAATAAATGCATTTACATTTTGAAAAAGAATCACTATTAAAAATATCTACCTTCTCAGATGACATTAATACTTTAACATCATTAATTCTCTGTATCTGTGATTATTAAATCAGGGAGTTATGAACTCTCTGGGGAGCTAATGAAATCTGTATCCTATTCTCAGAAGGCAGATTTCACACAAAACTTTGCATACAGCACCCCCAACCTAAACTTCTTGTTAAGAATCTGTCTTGAGATTCTGTTTTGTTTGTTTGTTTTAGATGAGGTCTCACTGTCACCCAAGCTGGCACCATCTCGGCTCACTGCAACCTCTGCCTCCTGGGTTCAAGCGATTCTCCTGCCTCAGCCTCCCGAGTAGCTGGGACTACAGGCACACACCACCATGTCCAGCTAATTTTTTTGTACTTTTTGGAGAGATCAGGTTTCACCATGTTGCCCAGGCTGGTCTCAAACTCCTGAGCTCAAATCATCCACCTACCTTTGCCTCCCAAAGTGCTGGGATTACAGGAGTGAGCCACCACGCCTGGCGCCTCCCTAGATTCTTGATTCTAGAATGCAATTACTTAACTCTGCCTGTTTATAAAGCTACGTACTCTGGGCTGGGTGCAGTAGTTCACGCCTGTAATCCCAGCACTTGGGAGGCCGAGGCAGGTGAGTCTCTGAGATAACCCCGGCCAACATGGTGAAAGCTCGTTTCTACTGAAAATACAAAAATTGGCCGGGCGCGGTGGCTCAAGCCTGTAATCCCAGCACTTTGGGAGGCCGAGATGGGCGGATCAC
>NW_012116265.1:25021173-25062760 GCF_000951035.1 Colobus angolensis palliatus
CCAGGCTGGTCTCAAACTCCTGAGCTCAAGCAATCCACCCGCCTCAGCCTCCCAAAGTGCTAGGACTGCAGGCGTGAGCCATGGCACCCGGCCAATGTTAAATGTTGAGGTGGTTGATGGGTCCGTGGGGGTTCATTGTATGTTTAAATTTTTTCATAATAGATTATTAAAATTTTAAAAGGTATTCATAAAGATCAAAAGGTGGAAAAAAATCCAAATGTCTATCATCTGGTGAATGAAAAAATATGAGGCATATCCATACCATGGAATATTATTCATCAATAAAAATGAACAGACTACTAATATAAACTACAACATGGGTGAACCTCAATATCATGTGAGCCAGCGCACTGTCCTGTGCCTGAAATCCCAGCTCCTTGGAAAGCTGAAGCAGGAGGATCCCTTGAGCCGAGGAGTTCAAATTCAGTCTGGGCAACAAGATGAGACCCCCCTCTTTAAAAGTAAATAAACATTTAAAAAATCAGGTAATGTGAAAGAAGCTAGTCACAAAAGACTGCATATTGTAGGTTCCATTTATATAAAATGTCTCCCCTAAAAAGCAAATCCATAGAGACAGAGAGTAAATTAGTAGTTCCCTAGGGCTGGGAGTGGGAAGGGGAAGTGACTGTATATGGGCATGCGGGATCCTTTTGGGATAAAAGAAACGTTCCAAACTTGATTATGGTGATACTTGCACAAGTGTAAATTTAGTACAAGTCCTTGAATTGCAGTTAGAACTAGTGAATTTTTTGGTATATAAATTGTACCTCAGTAAAGAGGCTTTTTAAAAAGGTAAAAGAGGGCTGGGCGCGGTGGGTCATGCCTGTAATCCAGCACTTTGGTAGGCCGAAGCAGATGGATCATTTGAGGTCAGGAGTTCAAGACCAGCCTGACCAACATGGTGAAACCCTATCTCTACTAAAAATACAAAAATTGGCCAGGCAGAGTGGCATGCACCTGTAATCCCAGCTACTTGGGAGACTGAGGCAGGAGAATTGCTTGAACCCAGGGGGTGGAGGCTGCAGTGAGCCGAGATCATGCCATTGCACTCCAGCCTAGGTAACAGAGCGAGATGGGAGGCCAAGGGGGTGGATCACAAGGTCAGGAGTTTGAGACCATACTGGCCAACGTGGTGAAACCGTCTCTACTAAAAATACAAAAATTAGCCAGGCATGGCGGTGCACGCCTGTAGTCCCAAGTACTCAGGAGGCTGTGGCAGGAGAATCGCTTGAACCTGGGAGACAGAGGTTGCAGTGAGCCAAGATCATGCCACTGCACTCCTGCCTGGTGACAGAGCAAGACTCTGTCTCAAAAAAAAAAAAAAAAAAGAAAATACAAAAATTAGCCAGGTGTGGTGGAATGCACCTGTAATCCCAGCTATTAGGGAGGCTGAGGCAGGAGAATCACTTGAACCCAGGAGGTGGAGGTTGCAGTGAGCAGAGATGGCACCACTGCAATACTCTGTCCCTGAGGCAATGGTTCTTAAGCTTTTCTGGGGGATGTGGGGAATGGTGATCGCACACCTGCTGAGACCCTGTTAAAAGCTATAGACTCTTTCCTCAGGAAAAAAGCACACATAAACACATAAACTCGCACGCAGCTGCAGGTGGTTTCAGAGGCTCACAAACCCCTGAGGTCCATTCTTGGAGTCCAGATTCAGAATCCCTGGTGCAATCCCAAGCCTTTGGCACTCCCTGGAACCCTGAAATGCCCAACTTCCTTTTGGGCCAAACTGGTTAAACGTGAATTTTGAAAAAAGAAACAAAGCCAGGGATAGAATTAGCTCAGCACTCCCAGGGGGCTGCCTCACAGCAAGCACTTTTAAAGTGTGTGTGAGAGAATACGACGCAGAGGAAGAATTTCTTATACTCCGAGTGCTGCTGAAAAGCATTCAACTTGGGAGGGCTCCACGGACAGGAAGCAGAACCAGAAGGTAAATCCCAAGTTGG
The DNA here is from genome assembly GCF_000951035.1 of Colobus angolensis palliatus. Taxonomy (NCBI): domain Eukaryota; kingdom Metazoa; phylum Chordata; class Mammalia; order Primates; family Cercopithecidae; genus Colobus; species Colobus angolensis. The sequence continues at coordinate 25,023,123 of NW_012116265.1, forward strand.
TACCTCTTACTTCCTATGTCCCATGCCTTTGGGATGGGGCGGGGAGGGGAGTGTGGGGGTAGGAACAGCAGTCTTGCTTTAATTCTGAGTTGGATGTCCTCTTGCTTTGAAAGATCTCTCAAGCAACTGTACCCAGAACCAAACCCCAAGGCCTCTACCAACTGTCATGGCAAAGGGCACTGCTAGGACCTGGGAGGAGGGCCTGCAGGAGGGGTGGGCGATTTGGCAGGAGCTCTCCAGAGGTTAAATGGACACACCCCAAGTGAAATGGAAGATTCTGCAGATGACTCAAATCAACATTTAAAACCATTCCTGCAGGCTTCAAACATCACCCCAGACCCTGATAGGCAAGAGCAAGCAAGGTTTTCTGAGATCAGAGAATGCTGCCTGGGCTCCCTAGGGGGTAGCAGCTCTTAGAGGTGGCCCTGGCAGCAGCAGAAGCATCACCAGCCACAGCCCCAGTGACAGCAAGGACAGGAGTGGCATCACCCCAGTGTTGATGTTGCTCAGTGTTTCCATTTCTGGGTCTGCATATTTGTGTGAATATGTGAGTGTGCTGACGTGTGTACACAGGCACAAGCTTTGCTGTGGACAGGGATGTGTGTGTAACAGAACATATGCGTGTGTGCGGGTGTAGCACACACATACTTTCAATACAAAAGTTCTTCAAGGGGGCACAGAAGGGTTCACCCAGTGGTTAGAGATTTGCTTATTTTGGAATTGACTTTTTTTTCAAGTTTCAGAGCCATGTGTGGGGAAAGGAGGCAGCACCCTAGGAAACACCCCTTCCCAAAATGCACATACACATGTGCCAAACGCAGCCGCTCAGGGGCTAGGGAAGAGAGGCCTGGCTCTCTGGGGCCTCCTCCCTTCATCCTGCTTCTGAGGCTGCTCGAACTCTTGCAACATCTCAGAGTCGCTCCATCAGACTCTGTACCATGGAAGCCTTGGTGTCTTAGAAGGAGATCAGGACAGAATCTGTGGGAAGCCTCCACTGTAGCCTGACAGTTCCATGGTGAAGATGGGGTTCCCAGCAGCCAGCCCAGGGGAGTGACAGTCACAGGCCTCCCAGAGACCTGGCCCAGGAGTTTCCTCAACATGCTTTTTCCAGGCTTTATGAAACAGGAGCGTAGCTAGGGCTCTGGGAGGCAGGAAGACTGGATCTGAGTCTCAGCTTCCCACAATGGGCAAGATGTATCATTCACTCAGCCTCCACCTCTGCACCTGCAAAATGGGGACAATGACAGAACCTCTTCCTTAAGGACATTAGGAAGACTCAAGGTAATGCCTCCACAGCACACTGCTCAGCACTCCCCACCCCACCTTATGGATGAGGCTGCCCTGGCTCTGGAGCATCCCTGGAGGTCAGCCACAGCCTTTGCTGCAACACCATCGCAGGGGAGCATCTCCCTCTGCGCCATCCCGTGTGCCTTGTAAGTATGCATTCCGGAGTGCTGCCGAGCAAACCTGCTGCATGTAAACCTCCATCTCAGAGTCAGCTTCCTGGGAACCTAAGACTTGAGGTGAGATCCCTTAGGGAGCAAATGAAGTGAGAACAGCCTTGACAAGCAATTTTGGAGGAACAGTAGGGACAAAAACCTCCCTGGAGTGGATTCAAGAAAGAACGAAAGGAGAGAAGCAGCACAGCAAGCCATTTCCCCAGGGCTACTGCACGTGCTGAAATCGGGCCCTAGATATGGACACCTGTCCCGTCTGCCTCAGTCTCAACTGCACACAGATGTTTCTTAGCAGTTTTCAGCAGAAGAACTGCTCTGATACAAGCTAGTTCATTCCAGCTGGGAGCAGAAGTGCAAGGCCTCGGCCTTGGGTGATGTCCAGAGCTGAGTGTCGGGACCTCTGAAGACACAGGAGGCAGCTCCCTCTTGGCTGGGCCTACCTCTGCAGGACAAAAGCCTCCAGTCTTCGGGTAAAGGCCTCCCCCGACTCCAACTCTCTTCAGTTACACACCCCTACCTACAGCTCCAGCACCACAGAAGATACCCAGTAAAGCCACTAGCAACCTTCCCACTAGGCCCCCAGATCTGGCTTATTAAATTGTCTCCTGTCACAAGGACCACTTACTTACAACAGCTGTTGCTGTGGCAACCAGGCAGTCAGCCTTCCGCTCCAGCTAACAGCCATGAACCTCCTGCTGACTACTTGGCTTAGGCAACTGCAGAAGATGCCCCCAGAGTGTCTGTGAGGCTGGAACACGGTGGAGGACGTGGGAAGTGTGGGACAGGGAATGGGAGGCTGATTGTGCAGTGCAGAGATTTGGAATTGTTCTGTCATTCCCTACCAACAGGTTGGAAGAGCTATGAGATGACTCCTGCCAGAGGGGTTCCCACACCTTGCGATGTAGGCCACTTCTCCAGCAACACCTCCTTACCCACTCCACTCCCTATCTACAAGCTGAAGGAGGGAGGGCCCTCCAGGGACAGAGAAAGGGCCACACACAGCCAGGACAGAATCCTGCCAATGCAGGTGAAGGGCGCTGGGCACTCACCAGCCCTGAGAAGAGGGGGGGCATCAGGAACTGGCATTGGCAGGCCCCAACGTTGCTGTTGAGAGGCTGTAACTCCTCTGCCCTCCTGACTCTTCCTGAGAGAGGGGCTGCTTTCTTTAACCAGTCCTGAATGTCTCTAATCTGAATTTGCAGCTGAGTGACTAGAGATTTTGAAGTTACATAGATGAGTGTTCAAACCTTAGTTCTTTCACTTGCTACCTGTTTAACACAAGGCAAATTACTTAACCTCTCTGAGCCTCAGTTGTTGTAGCTGTAAAATAGGGATGAGTACACTGCTGACCAACAAACAGTTTCAAGGATTAATTGAGGTAAAGCACATAAAGTATGTAAGATACAGTGCCTGGCACATAATAAGCTCTCGGTAAGTCGGTACTATTATTGCTACTACTGCTATTGTTATCATCACTGATGATTATGTCACTAGAAGACCTACAGGCTGAACACATAATTGAGAGACAGAAGAACTGAGAATGATAAAAGCAAACCTCAGCATATGATCTACAATATGGTATTATTTTTGTTTTAAAAAAATGTTAACAGTGGATATCTCTAAGTGACAGTGTTATGTTTTTCTTTGTAGTTTGTTTTTTCAGCTTTTCTGAACACATAATACTAACGTAATTAGAAAAAAATACTCTTAAAGGTTGAGGATGAGCATTAAAAGTGAGTTAAGTATTGAAAACCACGAACTGGTACACTTTAATGGGTGAATTGTATAGTATGTGAATCATGCTTCATTAAAGCTGTTATTTTAAAAAGCCTTAAAACATGAGTCAAGGTGTACAAGAATAGCCCATTCAAAAATTCTTAACATAAAAATGTATAAACTAAAGCAAAGAAAGTAAAAGAAAGAAAGAAAATGAGGCAAAAGCTGAAAAACAGAACTATTATGTAACAGTTAAAAGGTTCAATAACTCACCCTATTGGTGAGGCAATTGGAAATCAAGAACTTGCAAGTGTGTACAGCTGCTGGGAGTGTCAACTGATACAACTGCCAAAGAGGGCAAATCAGTGAAAATTACAAATGCTACAAATGGACATACTCTCTCACCTAGCAATTCCTTTTTAGGAAATGTATCCTAGAGATGTTTTGCATGATAAATGACGTATGTACAAGGCAATGAACCACAGCACTGCCTGTTAAGAGTAAAAGACTGGAAATAGTCCAAATGTCCATCAGTAGGTGGCTGATTGAATAAGTTATGGTATAGCTACACAATGAAATAATATGTAGCTGTAAAATGTAAATAAAAGAATGAGAAAGCTGTCTTCTGATATGGAAAGATTTCCAAGCTATACTATTAAGTGAAAAAGAAATCAAGGTGCAAAACAGTATATGTAATATGCTATCTTTTGTATAAAAGGTGAGAAAAGACATCTATCTATCATCTATCTATCTATCTATCTATCTATCTATCTATCTATCTATCTATCTATCTATCTATCTAGTTTTATTTTGTGTTGAGACAGGGTCTGGCTCTGCCACACAGGCTGGAGTGCAGTGGTGTGATCTTGGCTCACTGCAACCTCTGCCTCCCAGGTCCAAGCAATCCTCTCATCTCAGCCTCCTGTGTAGCTAGGACTACAGGTGTGTGCCACCATGCCAGGCTAATTTTTATATTTTTTGTAGAGATGTGGTTTTGCCATGTTACCCAGGCTGGTCTTGAACTCCTGAACTTAAGTAATCTGCCCACCTCGGCTTCCCAAAGTGCTGGGATTACAGGCATGAGCCAACACACCTGACCAAGACTATATATTTATATTTTCTTGCATATGTGATATGGTTTGGCTCTGTGTTCCCACCCAAATCTCATGTTGAATTGTAATCCCCAGTGTTGGAGATGGGGCCTGGAGGGAGGTGATCGGATCATGGGGGAGATTTCTTACAAATAGTTTAACACCATCCCCTTTTGTGCTGTTCTCATAATAGTGAGTTCTCATGAGATCTGGTTGTTTAAACGTGTGTAGCACCTCCTCCCTCTTCTCTCTTCCTCCCATGCTGGCCATGTGAAGAGGCACACACCACCTTTACCTTCTCCCATGAGTGGAAGTTTCCTGAGGCCACTCCAGAAGCAGAAGGTTTTATGCTTCCTGTACAGCCTGGAGAACTGAGAGCCAGTGAAACCTCTTTTCTTTATATATTACCTAACATCAGGTATTTCCTTACAGCAATCCAAGAATGGACTGGTAATGATATGCATAAAGAAATTCTGGAAGTTTCCACGAATGAAACGGTGGTTGAAGGGAACTGAGAACTGAGCAGATGGGGGATAGGACTTTCCAGAGTGAAAGGAATACCTTCTTATACTCTTTGGACTTAGAACCTGATTAATATATTACCTATGAGAAATTAAATACTCCAGAAAAAAATATGAGTGGTTTCAACAAAAGAACAAGAGGAAAATGTTAATGTTAATTTTTTTTTTTTTTTTTTAGAGACAGAGTCTTGCTCTGACGCCCAGGCTGGAGTGCAGTGGTGCAATCTTGGCTCACTGCAACCTCCCACTCCTGTGTTCAAGTAATTCTCCTGCTTCAGTCTCCCATGTAGCTGGGACTACAGGCACGTGCCACCATACCTGGCTAATTTTGTACTAAAAGTAGAGACAGGGTTTTGCCATGTTGGCCAGGCTGGTCTCGAACTCCTGACCTCAGATGATCTGCCCACCTTAGCCTCCCAGAGTGCTAGGATTACAGGCGTTAGCCATCGTGCCCAGCCTAATTTTTTTTTTTTTTGAGACAGAGTCTCAATTTCACTTTGCCCCTCAGGCTGAAGTGCAAGGGCACAGTCTCAGCTCACTGCAGTCTCAACCACCCCAGCTCAAGTGATCCTCCTGCCTCAGCCTCCCAAGTACCTGGTATTACAGGCATGCACCACAACACCCAGCTAATTTTTGTATTTTTGGTAGAGGTGGGGTTTCACCATGTTGCCCAGGCTGGTCTCAAACTCCTGAGCTCAAGCAATCCACCCGCCTCAGCCTCCCAAAGTGCTAGGACTGCAGGCGTGAGCCATGGCACCCGGCCAATGTTAAATGTTGAGGTGGTTGATGGGTCCGTGGGGGTTCATTGTATGTTTAAATTTTTTCATAATAGATTATTAAAATTTTAAAAGGTATTCATAAAGATCAAAAGGTGGAAAAAAATCCAAATGTCTATCATCTGGTGAATGAAAAAATATGAGGCATATCCATACCATGGAATATTATTCATCAATAAAAATGAACAGACTACTAATATAAACTACAACATGGGTGAACCTCAATATCATGTGAGCCAGCGCACTGTCCTGTGCCTGAAATCCCAGCTCCTTGGAAAGCTGAAGCAGGAGGATCCCTTGAGCCGAGGAGTTCAAATTCAGTCTGGGCAACAAGATGAGACCCCCCTCTTTAAAAGTAAATAAACATTTAAAAAATCAGGTAATGTGAAAGAAGCTAGTCACAAAAGACTGCATATTGTAGGTTCCATTTATATAAAATGTCTCCCCTAAAAAGCAAATCCATAGAGACAGAGAGTAAATTAGTAGTTCCCTAGGGCTGGGAGTGGGAAGGGGAAGTGACTGTATATGGGCATGCGGGATCCTTTTGGGATAAAAGAAACGTTCCAAACTTGATTATGGTGATACTTGCACAAGTGTAAATTTAGTACAAGTCCTTGAATTGCAGTTAGAACTAGTGAATTTTTTGGTATATAAATTGTACCTCAGTAAAGAGGCTTTTTAAAAAGGTAAAAGAGGGCTGGGCGCGGTGGGTCATGCCTGTAATCCAGCACTTTGGTAGGCCGAAGCAGATGGATCATTTGAGGTCAGGAGTTCAAGACCAGCCTGACCAACATGGTGAAACCCTATCTCTACTAAAAATACAAAAATTGGCCAGGCAGAGTGGCATGCACCTGTAATCCCAGCTACTTGGGAGACTGAGGCAGGAGAATTGCTTGAACCCAGGGGGTGGAGGCTGCAGTGAGCCGAGATCATGCCATTGCACTCCAGCCTAGGTAACAGAGCGAGATGGGAGGCCAAGGGGGTGGATCACAAGGTCAGGAGTTTGAGACCATACTGGCCAACGTGGTGAAACCGTCTCTACTAAAAATACAAAAATTAGCCAGGCATGGCGGTGCACGCCTGTAGTCCCAAGTACTCAGGAGGCTGTGGCAGGAGAATCGCTTGAACCTGGGAGACAGAGGTTGCAGTGAGCCAAGATCATGCCACTGCACTCCTGCCTGGTGACAGAGCAAGACTCTGTCTCAAAAAAAAAAAAAAAAAAAAGTGTGGGTTCTGGCATTGGCCTCACTGGGTGAAAATGCCAGCTCTCCCAGTGTAGCTGCTCCTTTATCTTCCCGTTCCCTTATCAGTAACGTGGTCCTGGGAATAACTAATGCTTACTATAAAGCCAGGCATTGGTTCCAGCACTTTACATATATTAATGCACTTAAGCCTCATAACTTTCCTATGATCATCATCATTTTATAAATAAGAAAATTGGGCACGGAGCGGTTAAGTGACTTGCCTGCAGTCACACAGCTAGCAGGCAGTAGGGCAAGCAGTAGCCAGATTTTAAGGGCCAAATGCTTAACCACCATACTGCACCACCTTACAATGACATCACCTATTTCAGGTTGTTATGAGAATTAAATAAAAACAATGAATACAAAGTACTTGACATACAATAAGTGCTCAATAAATGCTAGTCAAGGAAGAAACTACTACTTAACTGACTCAAATGGCTTGAATTTGTCCAGTTGTATTTTGAAGTGATTGGGGAGAAAAAAGCCAAGCCTGTTTAAGAAGTAGTCTGTCTGAAAGAAAAGTGCTTAAATCTACAGAGCCTCTGTAAAGAAATCCCTTTTCTATCTGGTTTAGACGTTAAGGGGTGGAGTAAGAAGTCAATGCAGTTCCTACCACACCTGGGTTTCTTTGCCGCCGTGAGACAGTGTGCTGAGGAATTTAAAGCCCAGGCTTTGGGGCAGGACAGAACAGTTTGGTCCTGGCCCCTCTACCAATTGGCCATGTGATCAGTGACAAGATACTTAACTTCTGTTCAGTCTCAGCCTCCTTGTCTGTAAAATGGGTTGGAAAAAAAAAAAAACCGCTTGGAGGTTGCAAGGATGACATATTGTAATATGTGCAGAGTGCTCAGCGTAGGCCATGACACATATTGAGGGATTAACAAGTTCACTCAATGATCTTCCACCTAATTTTCTTGTCACCACAGATGCACTTCTCATTACAGCTCATTAAGGAAGTGTAGCACTTTGTCGAGGAAGGTTAACAAAAGGTCTTGTGCTCTCAGCACTGTGATCTGACTCTCCACACTGGGCAAAGGCTGCCCAATGGGCCAACCCTGTCATCACCCTGGAGGGACGACAGGAACTTTAGCCACTGAGTACTGCAAATCTAACTGGTAGGGGGAAGCCACCATCACTAGACTAATGAGAAAAGGATGAGGTGCTTTAAGTAGATCTGTGAGTTTGGTATAAGAAAGGTTATTGTGGGTAGAAGGGAATGATTCTCCATCTCCCCAGAGAACGGAGAAAGAGCCACTGGGTCTAGACTGGGGCAGGAGGCTGGCTAGGTTAGCCTTAAAGGACTTTCCATGGGCCATTAAACCGGCCAAGGGTATGGAAGGAGACCCGCCTTGGTGTCATTAGGACGGAGATGCACTCAGGAGCAGTCAGCTGTGCTCCTTCCCTGGGGCTCTGGGATGGCACTCCCATTCCCTGCCCTGCCTGCGTTGGCCTCAGGCTCCTCTCCTAGAAGGAGTAGGGCCCAGCAGGGGCAGCAGCATTAAGCAGCTGACTCACCTGTTCCCTTCTGTCTCAGGGCAGAGTTCATAATGGGAAACAAAGATGTGGTCCAGCATGCTAGCTAAGAGCACTAAATCGGGAATGAGGGGACCTGGACAGGAGTCCCAGCTCTGCCACTCACCAGCTGTGTGACCCTGTACAAAGTACTTCACCTCTCTGCGCCCATTTCCTCTATGCCCCAGGTCCTACCCCACATGGATATGGGGAGAGGAAAATGGCTTAGCATGCCTGGGGACAGAGTTAATGCTTCATAATTAGCAACTACTGTTAAGCTTGTGTTGAAATTAAGACAAAGCCACCCACAAGTCCCCTTTCCCACCTGAGGTTCTTGTCTTGAGGAAGGACTCAGGATGCCATGAGGCCTGTGCCCAGAAGGGGTATCTGAACCCCTCCCAAGTTAGCAGTGCCTGTGGGGTCACATCCATTACAGGGCTTGGGGTGCCTACTATAGTAATGACCGTGGGTCCTTCTGCTTTTATAGCACTGAGCAGTTTGCAAAGCAATTTCACACGCTTGCTCAGTTGAGCTCTTATCTAATAAGCCTGTGAGCATTCTCATGGTAGCCATTTTACAGATGAAGAAATGGGGGCAGTCAAGGGAGGCGACACAGCCAGTGAAGAAGGACTGAAGTCCAGGGGGTAGAACTCCTGTTCCACATGACTTCCAGCCCTTCCTGGCAGAGGTGAGGATTGTCTTTCTCCACTCCACTCACTCTCCTCCTGAGTATCTGTGCCTGGTGGTCGGTGAGTGCAGCAGAGAGGCCTGGCAGGCTGGCTCAAGGTCAGGGCTTGGCGCATGTCTGTGGAAGAAGGTGCCTTTCCCACTGTTCTGACCAAGAGCAGGGTGAGTGGGGACAGACCCTGGCCTCACTGTGTTGTGTCCTTGTCAAGTCAGCTGTATGAATAGCTGGTCTACTGGGAGCCACCCAGCCTAGAGACTCGGAAAGTCAGAGCCAAGTCTCCCTCTTATCTAATAAGCCGGGGAGGGGCACTTATTAGATAAGAGTTTTGGGGATAAACTTCAAATGTTCCCACATAAAATTTTATTTTACTTTATTTTTTGAGACAGAGTTTCATTCTGTTACCCAGGTTGGAGTGCAGTGGCATGATCTCGGCTCACTGCAACCTCTGCCTTCTAGGCTCAAGCAATCCTCCTGCTTCAGTCTCCCAAGTTAGCTGGAACTACAGGCATACGCCACTAAGCCCAGTTAACTTTTTAAAATTTGTCATAGAAACGGGGTTCTACTATGTTGCCCAGGCTGGTTTTGAACTCCTGGCCTCAAGCAATTCTCCTGTCTTGGCCTCCCAAACTGTTGGGATTATAAGCGTAAACCACCACGCCCAGCCTGGAAGAAGTGTACTTGACACTTGAGCTTCAAACCCTGTCTCCTGGCCAGTGGGCTGCCGCACCCCAGAACCATGTCTCTCAAGGGAGCTCTGTGGGTCCTGAAGCTTCAGGGAACCTTCCCTGGTGATGTTACCTTCTTCTAACACAGTTTAACTCTTGTCAGTCATGGAACCTGGATGGAAGGTTTTGGCATTTAATTCTTCCCATTTAAGGCTGAAATAACATTTCCATTCTCCACCCTCATTTTCGAGGGCTGGTAATTTTCTGAGCCCATTATCATTTGGGCTGAGATGGTTCCAAGACCGGAGGTGAAGTACACGAGTTATTTTCCTAAGCCAGTCTGAATTCTGGGAGGCACTTTCAAGAGTCACATTCTTAACGTGAATCTTTCAATCACTCTCTGCCATAGCATCTTGGGGTCAATGAGAGCCTTACTATTTTTGCAACCTTTTCAACTGCTTTTGTCAGTTTAAAACCATCAACAGTGAAACCTAAGGGCAAAACCCCTGCCGACATCTTGTCTCAGCTCCTCTGCAGAGGCACCAAACACAGATGATTCTGGGAGTCTGTCCCTGCTGTGCTGTTCCCAGCCGCAGGCAGCCTGGGTTCAATTCTGATGTCTTGGGATAGCTTTTTCTTCCCCCGCCTTCCTGTTTGCTTGCAAGGCCATCCAAGATGTTGGTTTCCTGAGGCAAAGGGTCCTTCTCCTGGGAACACCATATTCGGTAAAACAACAACTGCCTCCTAGGAACCTTGCAAAGATCTGGCAAGATTGTGTGGGTCAAAGTGCAAACTTGAGAGCATCTCCAAATTGCAGTTCTGGTGAGAAAGATGAATACGTGGCGTGTGACGATAACTACCACCGTGGCACTGTCTCTTGCTTTTTAAAACCTTACACATTAGATCATTGATACTGACCAACAAAGCATAGTTCATATGCAATTCATTAACAAAAATAACTCAGAACAGGCCGGGCGTGGTGGCTCATGCCTATAATCCTAGCACTTTGGGAGGCTGAGGAGAGTGGATCGCCTGAGCTCAGGAGTATGAGGCTACCCTGGGTAATACAGTGAAACCCCGTCTCTATTAAAATACAAAAAAAAAAAAAGTAGCCAGGCCTGGTGGTGGGCGCCTGTAGTCCCAGCTATTCAGAAAGTTGAGGCATGAGAATTGTGAGAACTGCTTGAACCTGGAAGGTGGAGGTTGCAGTGAGACCGTGCCACTGCACTCCAGCCTGGGCGACAGAGTGAGACTCTGTCTCCAAATAAATAACTAACTCAGAACAACGTCTACAATGGGTTCTGGGGACAGCATTTGTTTTGGGAAGCCTAGTATCCATTTCCTCTTCCTAAGAGCACCCGGGTTTCATTCCAGGGAATTGCCTTTTGTTTCTGAGGGTAACCTCACCAGGAGGGTAAATCCAGGAGTCTGGCCCACTACCACTATCACCACAATGGAAGCTGGGGCAGTCCTTACAGGCCCCTGTGGAGACTGCCCACTTCTTCCCACCAAAGGGCAACCACAGGACGTAGGCCGAGCCAACAAGACCCTCTCAAGCCTTAGGCCTGAGACAAGCAACTGAGATTTGTAGAGTCTGAACCTTCCAGTGAGCTGAAGCCTTCAGAAGTTTTGACCACAGAGACCTTCTGAAACACCCTGGTTTCCAGTCCCCCTGCATCACATTCCCTGATGACTTGTTAGTTGTGTAAACTTAAAACCAGAGACTTCAAAATGGATTCACTGAGCCTCATACAAGTTCAAGTGTTACATGATGACTTCCACATAGATCTGCCACTCTCAAGACTCTCCAGCACCTCAGCATCCCTCGGAGGCCCCAGAAGGGAAAACAATGAGATTTCTATTTGACTGAGTGTGGTGCCCCATGTCTATAATCCTAGCACTTTGGGAGGCAAGGTAGGAGGATGGCTTCAGGACAGGTGTTTGAGACCAGCCTGGGCAACAGGGCAAGACCCTGTCTCTACAAAAAATTAAAAAATTAGCCAGGCATGGGGGTGTGTGCCTATAGTCCTAGCTACTCAGGAGGCTGAGGCAGGAGGATCACTTGAGCTCAGGTGATTGAGGAGGTTGAGGCTGCAGTGAGCTGTGATCACACAACTGCACTCCAGCCTGGGTGGCAGAGTGAGACCTTGTCTCTAAAAAAAAGAAGAAAAAAACCTCCATCCACTCGCTAGGATGACAGACCATGCCAACATCAGACCCAAATATGGCCCTGGTCCACATGTGGCTTCTCTCATTCTCCAGGCGTTGGCTTTTCCAGACCTCATATTGAGTTTTGAAGTTTCTGACGCTGTGGAAACTATTTTCCAATCTACAGAGTTCTGGGTTGATTGAAACCGACTGAAAGTTCTGATCCTTGAAGAGATAGCCTAGGAAGGGCCCATTAATTTCATTTTCTCTGAGTAATTCCAGGTGGTAAACTAGTGAGGTCTGGGGCTGCAACTCGCCAGGACTGGCTAGGTCCTCAGTCAATGCAAAATGAATGAAGGAAACGTGGCCAGCCTGCCGGGTGTTGGGGAAGCATGGGGGCCAGGGTTACTGGTGGGAGAGCCGCTGTTTCACATGGGCCTCCTGTGTCAACGGGGGTCGGGTTTGGTAGCATCCCCACTAAAATTCATTCACCATCAATTGCATCAGAGGTTTCTTTGCTGTGGGCTGTCAGCCTGTTCCAACTGCCTTCTGGTTTGCCTTAATGCAGAACAAGTGCCCTGTGGCTTTTTAAAGAGGCAGCAGAGGCTAGTGGGAAGAGTCCTGCCGGGATGCTGGAAGCCAGGAGGCCTGGATTCCAGCCCTAGTCTGTCCAAACAAGCTGTGCAACTTTAAACAAATGATACTCTCTCCTGACCTTCACTTCCTCCCCTGTAAATTAGGCCACTAGGCGGCTGTCCAGGTCACTTCCTAGATTTGACTGGCCCTTCTTTCAGTCCCTGCTGGAAAGCAGTACACAAAGAATTAAGCTAGGCAGTGGCAGACACTGTTAGTTTGCTTTGGACTTGGAGGGTCACTGATCCCAAGAAACACTTTCAGTTCTTAGCACTTCAGTTTTTGAGGACTTGAGAAGCTTGAGGGAGAATTCAGAGCTCCTGATGCTATGGAGGGTTTTCTCTGAGTCCTCAGAATTAGTCACCAAATACTCAGACGAGGATCAAGAGGAGAATTTTCTACAGGATTTAAGTCCTGCAGTTAGGATTTTTGGTTAGCGTATCTCACTCAGAGGCAGCTGCATCATTTCCAAGCTGTGTTTTCACCTCAAATCTGAACACAAGAGGCAGTGTGGTCCAGGAAAAAGAAGTGCAGGTAGGAAAGGTGGGCTCTGTGTTGGCTGTGCTGGCCAGCAGATGGCTGTTTGCCTTTGGACAAGTCACTTAACCTCTCTGGAGGTTGGACTTGATTTCTGTTCACTTATTTATTATGTATTCCCTGGAGCATTAGTCACAGGGAGACAAAAAATCCAGAGACGTGTAAGGGAGGGAGCAGGTACCCCTCCCACTTCCAGTGAGGGAGCTCAGGCTACCGGAGCAGTTGTAATTGCTATATTGCACCAAAAGGGAAACGCTGTGTGCTGCTCGATTCTGTTTGCTAAAAGGAAAGATTACCCATCCGCCAGGAGAGAAACGCTTCTTTCTTGCACTGAATTCTACAATTCACTCATCCTTGCATTTAGCCAGTAAATACTTACTGAGCATCTGGCTAGGCCACTGTGCTGGGCCTGCAACAACAACCAGACCTGAGGCTCCTGTGCCCAGGGAACCAACAGGGATTTTATCTCTGGGATGTATTTCACACAGTGGAGATACAATGATGTCAATGGCAATTGTACAAAAGATGCTCAGAGGGGCCCTAGGAAAGTGAAGGTTGTGATGCAGAGTTGTAATTGCACAACGATGGACCAACAGTGGGCAGAGCCACAAACCATGGTGAGGTGTGTAGGGACTTGATCTGGAAAACCAGGAATGGTGAGTGACTCACATGTCCTGGAAAGTGTCTTGATTCACTGATGGGAGCTACACTGGTCAAGAAGATGCAGAGTGTTCTGTGGCAGGCCTGGGACAGAAGGGTCCTAAGTTTTTGACTGGAAAGAGGGCAAATTGTGTGGAGATGCCAGTCAAGACCTGTCTGCTCACACTCCCTTTCATTTTTATTAAAACATTTATATTTTATTATAAAATTTTTCAAACATTCTGAGAGGTTGAAAGAGTTGTATAGTGAACATCCATCTGGATTCCACTATTAACATTTTGCTCTATTTGCTTGATCACACAGCTCTCCTCTATCTACCCTTTCATCTGTCAATCAACCCATCTTGATTTTTTGGTGCACTTCAAAGGAAGCCGTAGATCTCAGTATATTTCACTTAAACACTTCGCATGCATATTATTAAGTAGGAGTTATAATATGTGTGTGTAAAATAAACAAATCTTAAGAGTGCCTTTGGCCAGGCACGGTGGCTCATGCCTGTAATCCCAGCCCTTTGGGAGGCCGAGGCAGGCGGATTGCCTGATGTCAGGAGTTTGAGACCAGCCTGGTCAACATGGTGAAACCCCATCTCTACTAAAAATACAAAAATTAGTCGGGCGTGGTGGCACACACCTGTAATGCCAGCTACTCCAGAGGCTGAGGCAGGAGAATCACTTGAAACCTAGGAGCCAGAGGTTGCAGTGAGCTGAGATCACGCCATTGCACGCCACGCCAGCCTGAGCTACAAGAGTGAGACTTTGTCTCAAAAAAAAGAGTGCCTTTGGATGAATTTTGGTAAGTGCATACACCTGTGTAGTCCAAATCCCTACCAAGAAAGTTCCCTCATTTCCAGAAAGTTCCCTCATCTATCCTTTCTTAAAGGATTCTGCACTTGTCCCCCATGCCCTACTCTTTGCTGTCCCACCCTATGAGTTCTGTGCCCTGTGGTTCTGAGTACCTGGCCACAGCGAGTTGCCCAGGCTTGGCATCTGACCCAAAGGCAACCCAGCCAGATGCTGGTTAAAGAGCGATCTTTAACCTCTTTGGCCTGGCTCAGCAGGGTAGGCCACAGCCAACAGAGGCTCTTTCAAGAAGTGGGAAACTGGTTGCACTGGGGCAGGTCGGGGAGTCAGACCAGGAAGCTGAGCTGAGGGGCCATGAGGCAGATCTGGGTTGGGGTCACTATGATTGCATGCCATGTGCCAGTGGAAGTGTGGAAAAGCCAGGGCTAGTGAGGGGTAGGGGGTGTGTACCCAGAAGACGAAGAGACTCTGTGTGAGAGATGGCACCGTCCCTGAGGGACAGATGGAGATGGGGGCTCAGCTTCCTCCCCTTTCAACTGCAGTTCCAGTTCTCTGGTGTCCTCACAAAACCCTCTTTCTGTGAGGGTCAAACAGGCCCTTCCTCCATGTGACTGCCACAGCCCCAGCTACAGTGGTGCTTACAATGGAAATGTGCAGGTGCAAAATTGACAGTGTGGCATGAAAATTAAAGTATCTTTCTTAAATGGAAGTCATCCTACTTCCATGTGTGGTTTATCAGCACGACCTCACTGCTCCTGGAAGATGACAATAATGACAACAGTAATGATGGGAAAGGCACACACGATACTACACATTTCAGAGGTGTAATCTCATTTGATACTCCCAACAATCCTATTCCCACAGCAGGCACTTTTATAGTCCCTATATCAGTCCATTCTCATGCTGCTATAAAGAACTGCCCAAGACTGGGTAACACAAAGGAAAGAAGTTTAATTGACTCACAGCTGTGCATGGCTGGGGAGGTCTCAGGAAACTTACAATCATGGCAGAAGGGGAAGCAAACACGTCCTTCACATGGCGGCAGGAGAGAGAAGTGCCAAGCGAAGGGGGTCAAAAGCCCCTTACAAAACCATTGGATCTCATGAGAACTCACTCGCTATCAAGAGAACAGCATGGGGGAACCACCACCATGATTCAATTACCTCCCAGCTGGCCCCTCCCATGACACATGGGGATTATGGGAACTACAATTCAAGAAGAGATTTGGGTGAGGACACAGCCAAACCATATCAGTTCCCATTTTGCGACTGAGGAAACAGAACAGAGGTATACTTTGCCCAAGTTCACACAGCTAGTAAGTTGTGGAACCAGAATTCACCATATTATGAAGACGCAAGTCACAGCATTTTGCTGAATGAGAGGCTCGTGTACCTAAGCGGGTGCTCAGTGGAGGCCTCAGAGTCCTGCCAAGGGTGGGTGGCAAGTTTTCCGCCCAGGAGCATTATTTGTCATGAGTGAGCAGCCACGTGTAAAAGCCTCCTGGCTCTGGCTCCCCAATGTCACCTTTGTCTGCACATGCCACACAGGGTGACTTAACTGGAAGTTACAGCCCCGAAGCTGACCCGCTGCTGGGAGCTCCTGTGTGCAGCTCCTGAGACAGGTGCATTGATCTCTCTCTCCTTGCTGCTGCTGATGGGCCCACTTGCCTCTGGAGTCTGGAGGGTGGCAGGATGGCCTGGCTGCTGGCATTGAGGTGGTGCCTCTGCTTCCTTGTCCCTGAAGAGCAGGCATCCCCTTCTCAAGGAACTGCAGCAGGTGTTTGGGGGAAGATAAGGAGGCGGTCCAGCCCTGAGAAGTCGAGTCTAGTCTCAGGAGAGGGTCAAAGATTGTATAGCAGGGCAAGTGTGAGCACCAAAAGGCAGGAATCCATTTTTCTAAATCAGGATGGGTAAGGATGTGCCAAATCATTCTTAAGCACACCCTCTCCTGGTATTTATCCGCACCTCTGTTATCACCAATTCCCACCCTTACTGTAAGCAACTTGAAGACAGGAGCCAGAATGTTGTTCTTGTTCATCTTTGATTTGCCAGTCCCTTGTACAGTTCGTGACACATAGTAGGTGCATAATGAATGTATCTTAAATGAATGAATACATGACACAGGGAAGCTGAGAAAGAAGAGGGATAATAATACAAACAAAATGAATGCAGCACTTACTAAGTATTGGGCACCATTCTAACAGCACCACTTAGAGTAAATAATCAAATCTTCTTAACTACCCTGTGATGTAGGTCTGAGGCACAGAGAAGTTAAGTAACTTGCCTGAGGTCACACAGCTAGTAAGTGGTAGAGCTAAATTTGAACCCAGACAGCTAGATTCCAGCATTGGTGGTCTTCATCCCTGTGATGACTACCATCCTATCTTTCCTACCTTGGAAAAGCTCCCTGGAACATTACGCAAAGCTCCTCACCAGCCTGAGCCCAAGAGTCAGGACTTGTAATAGGCCAAGGGTGACCATGGCAGACAAACCAACATCCTAGCAACCACGACATGGGTGATGCAGGCTATAAAGGGCCAAGTGAGCAAAGAAACTGCAGCCATATCAATACTGGCCAGCCTCCCTCTGATTCAGGCAACATTTACTGTGTGCCCACCAAGTGCCAGGCACTGTCCAGGCCCTGATGCAGCTAAGCAGGTGCACTCCCTGATATACTCAAGGAACTCAAGTGGATGACATTAATGATCCATCATTTGTGATGTGCTTGTTCTGTTCCAAGATGTACTAATGTGTGCACAGTGTCTCTTTTCATGTAATTCTGTGACCATAATCATGCTCATTTTATTGATGAAGAAACCAAGTCTGAGAAAGGTGAGATCACTTGCTCCATGGTAAATGCACAAATTTACAGGTGTCTGCATGGCAGGGGCTGATCTGGTGGTACAGAAGTGAACACCACAGAGGGACCTTGCCCCTCACAGGCTGTAATGCTAGTGGAAGAGGTGGGATGGAGAGCAGTAAAGAACACATGAAAAATCATTTTGGTCAGGCGCGGTGGCTCACGCCTGTAATCCCAGCACTTTGGGAGACAAAGGTGGGAGAATCACTTGAGGTCAGGAGTTTGAGACCAGCCTGGCCAACATGGTGAAGCCCCGTCTCTACCGAAAATACAAAAATTAGCCAGGTGTGGTGGTGTGCACCTGTAATTCTAGCTACTCAGGAGGCTGAGGCAGGAGTATTGCTTGAACCCGGGAGGTGGAGGTTGCAGTGAGCCAAGATAGCACCACTGCACTCCAGCCTGGGCAACAGAGTGAGACTCTGTCTCAAATAAATAAATAAGACAAATTCTTAAGCCTACAATTAGAGCAGATACAGGGCTCACGTTCACATTATCTTTATAAAAGGGAACCTTAAAAAAATCATTTCTGAGGGTGATCACCGTGGGGAAGGCAACACAGCAAGGTACAGGCTGGAGAGGATTGGGGAAAGGAGCCAACCTTGGTCAGATCTGAGGAGCTGGGGGTGTTGTAGGCAGAGAGGATGGCCTGTGCAAAGGGCCCAGGGCAGGACAACTTGAGGTCCTGTTGGTCCTGTTGGAAAGAAAGGAGGGCAGTGTGGAAGGAGCACAGTGAGTGGAGGGAACAATAGGAGATGAGGAAAGTTGGGGACTCGAATCCAGATCTGGTTGACTCCAGGCCTGTGCACTCCAGTGCCACTCAACACGGTGTCCATGCATTCAGCGTGCAAGGGAACTATGCAAGGAATCGCCTCCAGGGGACGCGGGTGGTCCCAGGTTACAAGCCCCTCTGAAAGTGATGAAACCTCACCATGCAACTTGAGTTGTCTTCACATAAAGAAAACAAAGTCCAGCTAGTGCAGACATCCTCCTTATCAAGTCCGACACTTCTCATAGGTTCTTTGGGACAAACCCCACAACGAAACATATGAAAATTCATAATCCTAACACTTGCATGCAAATACCAGCAGGAGGCAATTTCAAAATGAGTGTTGTTTCTTTAATGACCATCATGGTTACTTGGGGTTTAGACAGGCCCTGGGGACAGCCTCAGCTCCTACCCAGCGCCCACCCTCGGGCAGAGGACTGTGTCTGGAGTAATGGGAGACTGTATTGGGTCCTTCAATACAGGCTGGTAAAATATTAGGTCTCAGAAATGGCACATGCCTGTGTGCTGGGATGGAGAAAGGCTGACGTCAGAGTTCTTTAACAAGCCACTTCTAGGGGTCACATGAACACATGAAACCTAGGAGTGGAGGGTTCGGCTGGTGTCATGACTACACAGGGATGCAGCCTCCAGCCCTGCTGGCAACAAAGGAGAGAGATTTCCACCACCAGGTTCACAGAACATTGAAAGCGGGGAGGGCAGACAAGCAGAGCACTGGGTCCATGAGCTTTGCAACTGTCCCTCTTTTCCTCTCACCCTTTTCCTCCATCCCAATCCAGGGTTCTTTGGGGGCTTTGAGTGGAACCCTGCACACCTAACAAGGTCTGGAGCTGAATGAGGTCCTCCTCCTGTTTAATATGCCTGTGTGGTTAGGAACCCAGAAGCCTGCTCTATATCCTAGCACTGTGACTGATTAGCTGTCACACCCTCTCTGAGTCTCAGTTTTTTCATCTGCAAAATGGAGATACTGACAGTTCCTAGTTCACTGCATTAAATCAGAGAATCTGTCAAGCTTTTTGTTCTGGGTGTGACACACAGTAGGCCCTGTAGGTTCAATCATTGCAGAGTCCCCAAGTGCTCACCATGGACCAGGCACTGTGGAGGTCAAGTACAATCATGGACTCTGTCCACTGGGTATACAAGGAACAGCTAAGGAAAAGCAATCTGCAGCACAGTTGGGTTGGTGCACAGCAGCTGCTGCCCTGGTCTTGGGCGTTGCTGTGGGCATGTGGTGAAGACTCCATGTTTTTATTAGCCATGAGCCATTTGGCCACCTTTGCAACTCATTGCAGTGAAGGCAGTGGGGGCTCCCCTAAGGGCTGTAACCTCAGCTTCTTCCCCAAGGGGAGGAAAGGGAAGAGAAGACATCATGAAACTGACGGAGCCAGGCCCTCTCAGGGAGCTGTACAACCTGCAGGTAAAGAGCCTTTGGGCCCTAGAGTTGCCCTCTGGATTCTAATCTGGCTGTTCCCCAAATCTGACACCAACTCTGGGACCTTGAGCAAGTGATTCAACTTCCATGAGCCTCATCCAGTCAACAATGTTCATTGTACACTTTCTAGGTGTGGGCACTGTGCTGGATGCCTCAGCTCCCTTATCCAGCAAAAAATGGTAAGAAAAAGGTACGGTGATTCCTCAACAAATTAAAAATAGAATTACCATACGATCCAGGAATTCCACTTCTGCATATACACCCAAAAGAACCTAAAGCAGTGTCTTGCACAAATATTTGTACACCGTGTTTGCAGCACCATTATTTACACTAGCCAAAAGGTTGACGCAGCCCAGGAGGTTCACTGATGGATGAATGGATAAACAAAATATAGTATAGACATACATAGGAGTATTTATTATTCAGCCTTAAAAAAAGGAAATTCTGACACACACTACAACATGGATGAACACTGAAGACACTACGCTAAATGAAAAGAGCCATCACAAAAGACACCACTTACAGGATTCCACTTATATGAGGTACCTAGAGTAGTCACGGTCATAGAGACAGAAAGTAGGATAGTGGCCTCCAAGGGCTAGGGAGAGGGGAAATGGGGAGTTAGTGTTTAATGGGCATGGAGTTCGAGTTTGGGAAGATGAAAGAGCTCTGTAGATGAATGGTGGTGATGGTCACACAACAATGTGAATGTCTTTAATGCCACTGAATTGTACATTTAAAAATGGTTAAGATGGTAAAGTTTATCTTATATGTATTTTACTACAATACAAAATTTTAAAAATAAGAAAAATAAATCAATACTAGGCACCATTATTTCTGTTGCATGGTGGGGGGGGGCCCTGGGAACATGAGTAGGTTATTCTAGGCTGGACTCTCCTGTGTCTGTGTGGCTTGGGAATAGAATAAATACCAGCTTCAGGGTGAAGCTGCAGTCTCTTCCTCCAACAGCCCAGTCTTATTTCTCGGCCTAGTCCCCCTCCCTTCAGGCTATGACCCCATGAGATGACCCTGTGAGATGACCCTACAAGATATAATTGGGGTTACTGTGCCAAGCCTTTGCTTAGGCCACACCCCTTACCTGATGTTCCTTTCTGTGTCCACCAAGCACGTGCTCATCTTCAAAGATTCAGCCCTCAGTGAAGCTGACCAAGACTGTGCTATACTCGGCATATGCCCTGCCATGGCCCCCACAGCCCTTCCCACACTCACTTGGTCCCTTATAGGGCTGAGCAACTTGAGGGCAGGAACTGGATCTTACTCATCCTTATAAACCAGCTTCTAGCTTACTGCTTGTTGTACACAGAAAATCAATGCTGTTTTAGTGGAGATGTACGTAACACTTATTGAACACACTTACTATGGACAGTGTTCTGAGATTTACAAAAGATTGACTCATCTTAACAACTCTAAAAGGTAGTGCTATTGTTACCTTCAGGGTAATGCAAGTGAGGCACTCACCTCAGGTACAAATGTAAAGGGACCCCCAAAAACTCAGTAATTAAGTACATAACATTTTAATGAAGTATTTTTAAAAATCAAAATTAATGCAAAAAATTCTTAATGAACAAAATATTAAAATTTAAGATAAATGGTCAGGTGTGGTGGCTCATGCTTGTAATCTCAGCACTTTGGGAGGCCAAGGTGGGCGGATCACCTGGGGTCAGGGGTTCGAGACCAGCCTGGCCAACATGGTGAAACCCCATCTCTACTAAAAATATAAAAATTAGCTGGGTGTGGTGGCGGGTGCCTGTAATCCCAGGTACTCGGGAGGCTGAGGCAGGAGAATCACTTGAACCCGGGAAGTGGAGGTTGCAGTGAACCGAGATCACGCCATTGCACTCCAGCCTGGGCGACAAGAGCAAGACTTTGTCTCAAAAAAAAAAAAAAATTAAGATAAAGACAGGATTTGGCTCTGTGCATAGATAGTTTGCCTCACCCTAATTCCAACCCTGTCAGATCCTGTCTTTATTTGAAATTTGATATTTTGTTCAACAATTCATTTCGAGGTATTTATCTAAGGAATTAATCAAGGCTATGTGCAAAGATTTGCCTTCAGGAATGCTCATTGTGTTGTTTATAACAGTGAAACACTGGACAACATATTTGGTTAGACCATATGAAACTGCCAATTTGACAATTTTTTACCTAAAATACAACGTCATATAGTCCAACCTAATCTAAACATTCATCATTTATGAACTGTGATTATATAGTCTATGGAACAGTAGACAACAATGAAATCCCAGACAGCCATTTAAAAATATTTGAAAGAAGAGTATGATACAGAAGAGTATTCATGATATAGTGTTAAATAAAAAGAACAAGTTACAAACAGTATGTAACCTATAATTTCCTTTTTAAAAAAATCAATCAAAAAAGATCTGAATCAATTATTTGCCAAAACATTAATAGCAGTAACCCTGAATGATAGGATTTGGGGTGATTTTTATTTCCTTCCTTTTGATTTCCTGTCTTGTATATTAAACACATATTATGTCTAAAGGGACAGAATATGACCAGTGTGGTGGCTCACACCCATAATCCTAGCACTTTGGGGGGCCAAAGTGGAAGGCCTGCTTGAGCCCAGGAGTTCAAGACCAGCCTGGGTAACATAGTGAGACCCCATCTTTCCAAAAAATTTAAAAATTAGTCGGGTATGGTGATGTGCACCTGTAGTCCTAGCTACAGGCTGAGGGTGAGGTGGGTGGATTGCTTGAGCCCAGGAGTTGGAGGTTAGTGAACTTTGATAGCACCATAGCACTCCAGCCTGGGTGACAGAGGGAAGCCTTGTCTCTTAAAAAAAAAAAAAGGAGAAAATATAATAATAAAGGCTTTTTGTCTTTGACCTCATACCTTTCTATCAAAAGGATCTGTCATTTGTCCTTTGTGAAGACACACCCAATTTTGACTATTCAACCCTTTTACAGATTGGCCTTCAGGTCCTGGGATCTCGTCTCTCTTGCCTTGGCTCTCAGCAGGGAAGTCCTTTCTCCATGACCAGTGCCTTCAAAGACAGTCCATCAGGGTTGATCTTCAGGTTCAGAAGAATCAAGAATCACTTTGATTGTCCTCCAGGCAGGTGACCACAGTGCCACATGGGTGACAGGCTTGGGGGAACAGGAATTTTGCCTTCAGTCCTCCACTGCATCCTCCTTCTCAACCTTCATACAGCTGAGATCCAGCAACCTTAAGTCACAAACTCTTTCTTTCCTTTTACTTTAAACATGTTTTAAAATTAGAGGTTTTTTTTTATTCCAGAAAGGACAAAGACAAAGAATACAATGCACTTGCACTGCCACCAGAATTAACAACTCTTTCTATTTTGTTAGATTTGCTTCAAGCTTCTTTCTTTTTTTTCTTTTTTGAGATGGAGTCAGTCTGTCGCCCAGGCTGGAGTGCAGTGGTGCGATTTTGGCTCACTGCAACCTCCACCTCCTAGGTACAAGCGATTCTCCTGCCTCAGCCTACTGAGTAGCTAGGATTACAGGCACCCGCCACCACAACCCAGCTAATTTTTGTATTTTTGGCAGATACAGGGTTTCACCATGTTGGCCAGGATGGTCTCGATCTCTTGACCTTGTGATCCACCCACCTCGGACTCCCAAAGTGCTGGGATTACAGGCGTGAGCCACCGTGCCCGGCCTTCAAGCTTCTTTCTTATTAAAAAAACCACAGCAAACAAACAAAACTACAAAAACAACAGAAACAAAACATTACAGATAAAGTCCTACTCTCTTTTGATCCTCTCTCCCGTTTCTCTCCAGGATACTCACTGTCATAAGTGTGCTGTATATCTTCTTTGGTCCTCTTTTTTTTTATTTTTTTGGAAACAGGTGATATGGTTTGGCTGTGTCCCCACCCAAATCTCACCTTCAATGGTATCTCCCAGAATTCCCACGTGTTGTGGGAGGGACCCAATGGGAGGTTCCTGAATCAGTGTGGGTAACTGAATCATCTTTCCTGTGCTATTCTTGTGATAGTGAGTAAGTCTCACTTCTTATGGATTTATCTGATGGATTTATCAGGGGTCTCCACTTCTGCTTCCTCCTCATTCTCTTTTGCCACCGCCTTTCATCCTCTGCCATGATTGTGAGGCTTCCCCAGCCATGTAGAACTGTAAGTCCAAATAAACCTCTTTCTTTTGTAAACTGCCCAGTCTTGGGTATGTCTTTATCAGCAATGTGAAAACGGACTAATACAACATGTCTCACTTTATAGCCCAGTCTGGAGTGCAGTGGCATGATCGTAGCTCACTGCAGCCTCATGACCTCCCAGACTCAAGCAACCTTCCCATGACCACCCAGACTCAAGCAATCTTCCCACTTCAGCCTCCAGAGTAGCTGGGACTACTCTGGTGCATGCCTCCATGCCTGGTTAATGAAAAACAAATTTTTGTAGAGACCGAGGCTTACTATGATACCCAAGCTGGTCTCAAACTCCTGAGCTCAAGCAATCCTCCTGCCTCAGTCTCCCCAAGTGCTGGGATTACAGGCATGAGCAACTGTGCCTGGCCAGTTCCACTTTTATACTTTGAGATGTTTATGTGTGTGCACACACACACACACACACACACACAGACACCAAGGACTATATACGGAACTGTTTTGTATTATTTTAATTTACATAAATGGTATCATACTAAATAATCAATTCTGCAGTGCGGTTCTTTTCCCCCCTAACATCATATTTTTTAGCTCCATTCATACTGACATATATACTGATCAATTTCATTTATTTCACTCCTGCAAGGTACTCCAGCCCAAGTAGGTGGTCTCACTTCCTTTGCATGGACTCTCTAGGGCATAATAAATAACACCAAGAATTTCCCTGACCTCAGAGGTTCTAATTTGGAGAGCCTAAGCCAATTGCAGGGGCTCTCCCCAGGCTGCATCCTTCTACTCCCTAACACCTTCCAAACTCTGCCCCTGTCCCTCTATCTTCCCACAGCTATGGCAGCTGCTACGGTCACCCCTTCCTCACTGCAATCCTTTGTCTGACCCATGAGTACCTCTCTGCCCTCTGAGGCTCCCCATCCAGACTTGAAGGTATAAGGGAACTAAGATCCTTCGCAGAATCTGTTTTTCCCCTTGTAAGCTGTGGGTGGTGGGTATCCTGACAAGTAGGTGTGTCCACGGCTTTGAAGCCGGGCAGTCCTGGTAGAATCCTGGCTCTGATGGCAAGTAACCTGCCATCTCTGAGTCAGGTTCTGATGCGTAAAATGAGGACAGTAATAATCAGCTCGAGGCCTGCTGTGCTGGTCAAGGCGGAAAGTACCAGAACAAACAGGACAGTCAAAAAGTGCTTCTATCCCTGCTGTCTTCTGATCTATTATCAAACCAGCAGCCACAGCAATCTCTCAAAATCATATTACTGTTCTGTTTATGAGATTTCCAAGACTACATTCACACATATACAAGGCTCTGCAATATTTGCCTTGGTCTTCCAGATTGCTTACTCTGGAGGAAGCCAACCACCATACTATGAAGACACACAAGACACACAAGGAGGCCTGTGGAGACCCACGTGGAGAACTGAGGTCTTCTGCCAACAGCGAACGCCAACTTGCCAATCATATGAGAGAAACACCTTCAATCCTTTAGATAACGACAGCCCTGGCTGACATCTGTTTGCAACCACGTGAGAAAACCCAGAACCATTTAGCCAAGCCACTCCCAAATTCCTTGACCCAATGAGAGAGAATAAATAATTATTGTTCTAAGTCATTAAGTTTTGGGGTGATTTGTTACATAGAATTAGGTAACTAATACACAAATTAACAAATAATAACATAGTACAAATTTGTATATTAATTTGTATAACAATTTGTATTTGTATACTCCATCTCCAAAAAAAAAAAAAAAATGCTTGTACAGCATTTACTACGACTTAGGCACAATTCCAAACTCTAGATGGGAATTAACTCAATCTTCAGAGCAACCCTCTAAAATGAGGATTACTAGTATCCCCATTTTACAGACGAGAAGCCAGAGGCACAGAATGCTTAAGTAACTTGCTAGTAAGTGGCAGAACTAGAACCCCGACACTTTGGCTCCAATGTCTATGGCTCCAATGTCCACTACGCTATGCTGCATCCTGAACAAAGCCATCATCAGAAATTTAGCAACAAGAAGCAGGACATGTTCTCAAATCCACAGCTCCTGTTTTTAAGCGAAGAAGAGGAAAGACAGAAAAAGAGCCAACCCCTCCCATTTCTCCCAGACCCTGCAGATTCCTACTCTTCTTGGTTTTATGGCTCTAACGATGGCCTATGTTGCCAGTAAGCTGACCCCGGACCAGAGCCAAGCTCACCTCCACCAAGTAGATGAAGGGGGTATTGAGATTTTCCTGACAGGAATGCTTAGTAAAATGTCACACATCTCCTTAGCTAGGATTCTGGCCCAAGGAGATGAGAATGTCTCTTCTGCACATGTTCTGGCTCAATATAAGCCTCATCCCTGCTTCTTCAAAGTGGCCAATGTCTTAAAGCGTATCAGATCTCTAAAGTGGAGAAAAATCACTCCAAGAAGACAACCTCACCTAATGCAGGATTAGTAAATACAAGGTGCATGTCCTAGGGTCCCTTTCCAAGCCCTTTACAGACATGGCTAATCGATCATAGCCTCTTTCCCGCTCAGCCTGGAGGCAGCTCCAGAATCCTCATCACAGTGCTCCAGGCTGCCACTTCCACAGGTTCTGAGTTGGCATTAGAGCTGAGACCTACTTGTCATTCTGCCTCTAACAGGACAAAGACAAAACACCAAAAGCAACAGACTGGAACTAATCCCTCTACCTTCAAGGGGAGTAAAAGGCTTCTCGCCTCCACTGCTCCTACCCCTCCTCCAAAACCCATTTTCATCACAGCAAGGGCTTAGAAGGGATTTCTAAAAGAGAAGACACTGCAAAAAATATTGACCTTGTTTTTAATGATGATATGAGGACTAGGGCCCATGCTGGGAGGTATCCCATGCTCACGGATAATGGTGAATTAGGAACCAATAGCTCAGCAGCAGCTGGACTGGAAAGATCTAATCCTGAAGTCAAGGTAAACTAGGATGCACAGCCAGATTCTTCACTTTATATACGGTCATGCATTCCTTATCCATTCTGAGAAATGTGTAATTAGGCAAGTTCATCACTGTGCAAACGTCAGAGTGCACTTACACAAACCTAGATGGTATATATAACCTCCAGCACAACTAGGCTATATGGGATACCCTGTTGCTCCTAGGCTACAAACCTGGATAGCATGTTACTGTCCTGAATGGTAGGCAACGGCAACACAGTAAGTATTTGCATATCTGTACGTATCTAAACCTAGAAAAAGTAGAGTAAAAATACAGTACAGAAGACAAAAAATGGTAGACTTGTACAGGCCACATACCATGAATGGAGCTTGCAGGACTGGGAATTGCTGTGGGTGAGTCAGTGAGTCCGTGATGAGTGAATGGGAAGGCCTAGGATGTTACACGACTGTAGACTTTATAAACACTGTATATGTAGTCTACACTAAATTGATTTTTTAAAATAAAGTTAATCGTGCTGCAACATTACAATGGCTATAGGGTCAGTAGGTGAGGAATATTGCAGTTCCATTATAATCTCATGGGACCATTGTCGTGTATATAGTCCATGGTTGACTAAAACATCATTGCAGCACATGACTGTATAACCTTCCTTGGACAATCTCCTAGCACTTTTTGATTATTTATTTATTTAAGATGGAGTCTCACTCTGTTGCCCAGGTTGGAATGTAGTGGTGCAAGCTTGGCTCACTGCAAACTCCACCTCCCAGGTTCAAGCAGTTCTTGTGACTCCTCTTCCTGAGCAGCTGGGATTACAAGTGCATGCCACCAGGCCTGGTTAATATTTTTGTAGAGATGGGGCTTCACCATGTTAGCCAGCCTGGTCTTGAACTCCTGACCTCAGATGATCTGCCCTCCTTGGCCTCCCAAAGTGCTGGGATTACAGGCGTGAGCCACAGCACCTGGTCTCTCCTAGCACTTAAGAGAGGGCATATGCATGAATGTGAGCGCCAGCACTGCCCAGTGGAAATAGACTGCAAGCTGTGTATGCAAGTTAAAATTTTCTAGTAGCCACATACCATACAAAGAAACAGATGAAGTTAACTTGAATAATATGTTCTCTCACCTAATATATCCAATTATCATTTCAATATGTAAAAAATACTAGCAAGGCATTTTAGTTCTTTTTCTAAGTCTTTGAAATCCAGTATCTATTTTACAGCAGATTTCAATTCAGATACTAAATTTTCAGTACAGATACTAGATCTGTATTGAGATTTCAAAAAAATTTACAGTTGAAAATACAGATTCCGCATACTGAAGTTCGAAACATTCCCAAATATTTTCCCACAGCTAAAATGAGAGTTGTTTCAAAACTTAAATCAATGAGAATCAAAATGAAAAGTTCAGTTCCTCAGTTGCACTAACCACATTCCAAGCACTCGGTGGCCACCTGTGGCTGGCGACCACTGCATTAGTGAGCACAGTCTGGACCCTGTGTCGGGGAGGGCTCTCCCCAGCCTTGGGCAGATGCCAGCCTCCCATCGGAGCTCCTGTGACTCGGCTTGGTTTCGGGGATCCCAGGGACTGGCTCCTCTGAGCACTCTTTCAGACCTGTCACCTTATGCCCAGTTTTCCTCTCTGCCAGGGACTTTTCTTGGGATCTCTGGTTGGCCTGCCCTCAGCTTTGCCCCAGCACTGGCCTTCGGATCTCCAAGCTCCACAGGCCTTGAGCTAGCCCATCCTTACCTTGCTGTGAGTCCCAGCCCCCGAGCCCTGGCCCCAGTGTGGTTCAGGCACCCTGCATTGTCTGGAAGAGGTAGTTGGGTGATGCTGTGTTCTCTGGTATAAAGAAAAAAAAAAAAAACTGGAGTCGGCAATCTTGGGGTACATCCAGCAATGAGCCATTTCCCATTGTTTTGGGAGAAGGCCCTTGCCGTGTTCATGCCCCCACAAGGCACCACCAAGACTGCACTCACACATCACCGTGGGTAGCCTCTGCTTTCCACTTGGAGAAGTGCTTTGGCCTGCTGCTCCCTTGCCTTCCCTGGTCCTTGTGGTGTGTTTACCCTGACCTTTGGTTCTCCTTCTTCATCCGGCCTCCAGGTTGGTGCAGTATTTGTGAGGGCTGTGCTCAGTCCTGACTGCTTCACCCCTTCAAACCACCAGATCCCCAGCAAGCCATCACTAGGCGATCACATGTTCTTTCTCCCTGAGCCCCAGGCTGCGCTTCCCCCCATCCCTGGGATAATACCCCAAGCCTCCCACACTCCCTGCATTTCCCTATCCAGTGAGAACTTCCACCGGGAGGGGAAAAGATGACTTCCAAGCAAATAATCAGGTCACAGACGCGTGAGGCATCAGAAGCGGAGCCCCCTGGAGCGGACCGCTCACCTGGCAACTTTGGAAGGCAACTCGGGTTGCCTCAGTGGGCTGTGGCAGCCCAAGGCCAGCTTCCCTTACTTGACATGAAAGATCTTGAAGTAACAGAAGACCTCCCCTACAGTTTGTTTAAAGAAGCTGCAGGCAGAGCTGCTGTGAGAAGATGAAGGGATGAAAATCTGAACTTTGACAAGCAGCATCTCACAGGGTGCGACTGCCAGGGGATTGGAACTGTGTGTGACCCAAACCACAGAAAAAAGGTGCCTGCAGCTTGCCAGAGACACACGATGCTGTGTCATACCAGTCACCTGGGCACTGGGGGAGCCACTGAACCTCAGAGGACATACCTCAGACGGGCCCGGCAGAGCTGTCTGCCTCCTGAGGGCAGCCCCTTTTATCCACTGCCTGCTCAAAAAACAGCTGCACAGTGCCCACTCCCGCCCAGCAGTGACTACCCGCCCCACACGAGTGCCTGCTCTGTGTCTCAGGGAAGGACCCGCAAAAATTCAGCCTGCAGGGGGTCTGCTTGAACAGAGGAAAAGCTGTGGGGAGGGGCAGGGATTCCAAGTTCCTGCATTGCCAGGAAACAATTTCCAGAGTCCCAACTGTACCAGAAGAGAACACCACGAACCAGACAAGGAGACAAAGGCGGGTTTGATCAGGTACCACCATTCAGAGGAATTCTCCATCCCACACAAAACTCTCCCTCCAGACAGAGTCCTCCCCAGCCTGCCCCACTCCAATATTTCAACAAGGGCTCCATTATCTTTTCCCTTTCACATCGCTTAGGGCACCAGCACCCTCCACCAGCCTCACATCACACACTACGCCCCCCACGCATACATCATACACACACACACACAAATACACACTCTATATACACAGAAACCCCGCATCTCACACACCACACATATACACAAACCTCACACATCACACACACACTACATACACACAAACTCTACATCACACACACCACACCCACACACACAAACCCCACACATTATATACACACCACACATACCATACACCCCCACACACAACATATAACACACATACATACAAACCCCACAAATCACACCCACACACTACATACACACAAACCTCACATCACACACACCACACACACACAAACCCCACACACCCCACACACACTACATACACAC
This sequence comes from Colobus angolensis palliatus, assembly GCF_000951035.1. NCBI lineage: Eukaryota > Metazoa > Chordata > Mammalia > Primates > Cercopithecidae > Colobus > Colobus angolensis. The sequence goes on from NW_012116265.1 coordinate 25,053,234, forward strand.
AAACCTCACATCACACACACCCGTACATCATATACACACCACACATACCACACACACATCCACACACACACAACATATAACACACATACATACAAACCCCACAAATCTCACACACACACTACATACACACAAACCTCACATCACACACACCACACACACACAAACCCCACACACCACACAATACACTACATACACACAAACCTCACATCACACAAACCTCACATCAAACACACAAACCCCACACATCATATATACACTACACATACAACACACACAACCCACACCCCACACACAACATATAACACACATACATACAAACCTCACAAATCACACCCACACACTACATACACACAAACCTCACATCACACACACCACACACACACAAACCCCACACACCCCACAAATACCACACACAACCACACACTACATACACAAACTCCACACATCACACACACCAGACACACAACACATACACATACCACACACACATACACCACACACACACACAAGCCCCATATATCACACACACATCACACGTTCCACACATACCCATACAACACAAATACACACTACACACACACACACCACAAATGCCGCACACCACACATACCACACACAACACACATTGATCCCACATTATAAGGAAATGAAGTGTTCCAAGACACAGAACATTTTCCAACGAACCTACACTTACCTCCTTAAGAACCAACACTTTTATACATACACATACTTTTATACATACACATATCCTGGAAGGGAAAAAAGTCTTAAAAAAAGAAAAAAGAACCAACACTAACAACTAAATTTGAGCATCTTGCTGGAAAATTTTCTGAAATGAATGACACAGTTCCCTGATTTACCAAGCCTGTGCACCGAGTGGAATTTATCACTTCCTGATGATTCAGGGATGGATTTCTGAGCCTATCTTTACCACAGTCTGCAAGGCCTAACGGTCTGGCCTCTACTGTGGGCACTTTTCCTCCTGCTCCAGCTGCCCCTCTAAGCACACACTCTCCGGGGATGGTGCCCTGGCCTAGGCTGTCTGGAACACTATCTCCCTAGAGGTCCGCACGGCTCACTCTCTCTTTGCATGCCAATGCCATCTCCAGTGAAGTCTTACTAGAGGCCTTTCCTGGCCATCCTTTTGCCATCTTTCTGCCCCCTTATGCTGCTTTACTTTCGTAGTATTTGCCACCACCTAATATATCTTTCTCTGTTTATTTTCTGCCTCTCCCCACTAGAATATGAGCCCCTTGAGAGCTCGGATTTTACCTGGTTTGTTATTTCCAGGACTGTAACAGTCCTAGAACATAGTACGTGCTCAGTAAATAATTGTCAAGAGAATGAATAGATGCTGCCTTCAGCATTCTGATCTTGTGTGTATGTGGAGGCAGCAGGGGCCACTCCTACCTCACACAGCCCTTCCTGGCTAGGCCTTTGCTGTCAGCTGTCACTTCTCAGTGTGTCAGCAGCTCCTAGCAATTCCCTCATCTTGCTTCATCCAATCTACTATATTTGTAACCTAGGAAAACTGAAAGTTGCCAGGAGATGACCAACCCCCTGAACTACTGAAATCAATTGTTATAAACAATGTTAATTTCCAGACTGTGGCCTATGGGCAATTCCATGCCTGTCTTCTGAGTAAAGTCCATGGGTGTTGTGGCTATTTATGCTCTGCAAAGGGGTCTTTGTAGCTTCCTTCTGGTCTTCCGAGATTGTTGAGATATCTGAAGTCTACTGGTAGACACTTCTGCATACATGCCTGTGTGCATTCTCAGACACACTCACAAATATCTTAGGCTTCTAGTACAGCAGGCAGGGAGCTGCATAGCTCCATCAGACAGTGTTTCAAGGGAAGAGAAAGGGGAAGGAGGAGGGCCAGTTTATTCCTTACGAGAATTTAAAGGTTACAGCCCTTCTCAACACATGTGGTCGAGGTCTCTGTACACCTCACCCTCTGGTCTTAGTCTCCTTAATTCAAGCACTATCAAGACTTAAGCCCTGGCTGAAGGCCATCTCACTTTTGTGTGAGAAGTTCAACAAAGTCCAAGATGATTTCAGCTGATAGGGACCTCCGACATCCTGTAGTTCAACCCTCACCTGACAGATGAGGAAACTACGGTCCACAGAGTCGAAGTGACTCACCTAAGGAAACACAGTCCCTTGAGGGCAGGGCTGAGCCTAGAAGTGGGATCCCTTGGACTTCATTCACATCCTCTCTCCATTCCCTCTCTCCATCCCCTGCTGACAGCCAACATCTGTTTCCATCCTGAGCCACTCCATTCTGCCTGGCCCATCTAGGGGCCTAGGAAAATCCTGTAACAGCACAATTCACATGAAGGCATGTCACCTGCCTCTGAACTCTGAGACAATGTTGTCCCTGCTCTACATAGAGCCACACCTCACTCTGTGAAACAGCAAGAAAGAGGAGCTGGTGCTCTTCAGTGAAATGCGAAGTTATTCCTAATGGGTCTGGAAAAGTGGGAAGGCGGTACCTGGGCAGACCTGCCTCAATGCTGCCTCAAATTTTGCCTGAGCCTTATCTTCCTTACATAATATGATCGACAAGCTTCTTCCAGTTGCCCCCACTTTCCCAAAGTACCTCTGGCCTGCCACTCCTGTCTGGTGTGAAATGTTCACAAAAGTCCCCTGGGTGACCATACTGTCTCTAGCCAGATACAGTTCAAGGGTGCAGCTGAAGTTTAGGGGTGTGGGGAGACAGGCAGGCCAGGGCTGTGGCTTCTCCATAAGTACACAGTTCAAGGGCACTGCCAGCCAGCACCACCCCAGGCAGCAACAGTCAGGGCCCTGGGAGACAGGACAGGTAACCTGGAAATCACACCTAGGTTGGATTGGGAAAATAGAAGTGGAATATGGGAAGGTCAGACTCAAGGTGCCTCCACCAGGCAGAAACACGTATGTAGGCCTCAGTCCTGGGAGAGGAAAGATGCTAAAGACCAATGCCTCCAACTTTGCAGCTTTGCCTCTGACCAGCCTTGGCTTCCTCTCTCTGTCCTTGCTTGGCAGCTCCAAAGGAACAGGGCAGAGAGGAGTACAGCAGAAGTTATGGATTTCTGTCCTGGGCTGGCCTCAGTGCATGGGGCCCGCCTATTTCCCAGGGTGCAGGGCTCTTGCTGTGCAATAATTGGGCCCTATTTCATGACAGAGAGTCTTTTTTCTCCCTTTCCCGCTGCTGTTGGGTGCACTTAAGGGCCAACGGGGAGTGTGTAGAGAAACCCTCGCCAGCCTTTGGACTGCTCCAATGTTGGATGGTTCTGTGAGAATGTTTTCCTTCTGCTGCAAAGAAATTTCTCTCCCTGTATCTTTCACCTCCTGGCTCCAGTTCTATTCCTTGGAACCCTACAGAATAATTCAAATAAGTCTCTTGCCTTTTCTGAAAGTTGGCTCAATGCTAAGTTTTGATGGGGAGTCAGAAGTGTGAGATGTGGTTAAGAAGGTTATACTTTGATTTTGGAGTCAAGAGTGATCTTAAACAGTCATCAAATATGTTTTTAAAACAATTATCTTTATTGGTTTGAACACTGTCATGTCAATGGGTGCTTATTACAGAAAATGTGGGGGTAAAAACCCAAAAGATGGAAGGAGGGATTGCCCATAATCCTGCCTCCCTACTGCCAACATTTTGTTCTGTATAGTTTTTGCATTTTTTTCCCCAACAAATGTTTGTGGAGTGAATACAAAGCAAGGTGCTGATTCAGGTGCCCCAGAAAAGATGCACTGATAGACCAGGCTTGGATCTTGCCCAGAAGATGCTCCAGGGGAAGGAAGACATGAGCCCGGGCTTTGGAGTCAGAAACACCTAGTGTCAGGTGCACTTACTAGTTGTCAGAGCATGAGTAAGCGTGTTTACTCGTATGAGAACTTAACAATGGCACCTATCTCATTAGGTTGTTGAGGGGATTCAGAGAGGTAAGCTTGTAAAACACACAGCATCCAGGTCTCCAATGAATGTTGTCGTCATCAACATAACAGAGTATACAGTGATTATGGAGGCTAGACAGGTAAGCTTTCAGAGAAGAGGGACTAAACCACTTGACAACATTTTCAGAGTGGGCTACGCACAGTCGGTGACCATACCAGGCAAGCACACTGATTAACTGAACCGAATTTACTGCCCAAGTATAATCAGCGTTGACTCACGTCTGAAAGCTTGGCTCCTCTGCTTCTCTCCACGTCTGTTTAGCCTCCTGTGTCTTTGCTTTACTGTTCATGGGGAAGGTGCTTAAGGTCTCCTCAAGAAGCAGACAGGGTATAAATCTTCAATCTTGTAACTGTAATGAAGACTTGGCTATAGGCTCCCCTCTGACCTCAGGGAAGCTTCCTCCACTACAGTGAGACAGTCCTGTGGGCAACTCAGCCTGGTCCTGGTCTACCAGCGTCCCCCTACCTCTACCTTAAATGGCATTTCCAGGCCTAAGGGTTTCCTCTGCCTGCAGAGAGGACAAACACAGCCACCAGGGAAGGAAGCCATGCTCCCAAAGCTCTTGGAGCAGCTGGTGGGGGGGGGAAACACTGTTACAGCACAGAAGTGAAAGACCTGCAGAAGAATGAGCAGCACCCTAAAACTAGTCCTGCGCTCTTGGATCTCTGGCCTTCCAGCAAGGTAACTCTTGGGCTGGCAGCCGACAGTTACCAACAAAGACCTCCCCACCCCCAGTCTTTGTTGCCTCTGGGCTGACCCCATGTCCCAGAGGCAGGTCTCAAAATGGCCCAGGAACAGACCCCATTGACAGGAAATCAGGCCCTTTATATCTGAACATTTTTGGCTGGGCACGGTGGCTCATGCCTGTAATCCCAGCACTTTGGGAGGCCAAGGTGGGAGGATCCCCTTGAGTCCAGGAATTCAAGACCAGCCTGAACAACATGGAAAGACGCTGTCTCTACAAAAATTATAAAAATTAGCCAGGTGTGGTGGCACACACTTGTAGTCCTAGCTATTCAGGATGCTGAGCAGGGGAATCACTTGAGCCCAGAAGGTTTCAGTGAATCATGACTGTGCCATGGCACTGCGGCCTGGGTGACAGAGTGAGACCCTGTGTCCAAAAAAAAAGAAAAGAAAAGAAAAAAAAGAAAAGAAAAAACTCCAAACATTTTGGCAAAGGGAATTGTGGGTGTTTGTGCTTCTTCCTCCTCACTGTCTTTCTCAAGTGTAGTACCTAAACCAATTAAATACAAAATCACTTTCTGTTATTATATTTAGGCAAATCATATTCCCACAGTTCCAAAATGCACACATTATAAATAAAATATAAATTCTTCTAGATCTTATTAAAGCATCTGCTCTCTGAGAACACTACCAGAAAAGCCATCATTTGCATCCCCTTCTGCTAGGTAAGCGGGGGCTTCCTGCAAGGCCCCAAGAGTTCCTGTGGGACCTTCTCCTGACAGGAGCATGTCCCTCCATAAGCAGAAACTTCGCAACACCCTTCAGGAGAACTCCCTTAAAGCCATGGATTTACATCTAGAAATGGAGCTATCTTCTGCTTATCTCAGGATCAACAAACCTTGCAAATGATTGAACTCATCTTCAGCAGACAAAATAACCAAGGTCCAGAGATGTTAAGTATTGTGTCCATGGTCATTCAGCAGTATCCCAATTTCAGGCTAAGAAACTCCGGTTTAAGAAAACTCTTGCCTAAATCTTTCACAATTCTAAATAGGAGACTGTTGACGCAAATGAGTGCACCTATACCGAAAATGAATAGTCTTTTTAAAAAGTGTAAAGTGGAATTCCATGTAACACCTTAGCCTCCCACCCATGCTTGTTAGCGAACTGGCATATGGAAAACCTAAGTCCCAAACCAAAACAACCACAAATGTTCTTCCCAACTGTGAGGACTGAAGACTCAAGGCCAGCTGTGTCTGCCCTGCCTCCCAGTTTGGCTGCGGTCCTGTCCCAGCATGCATCAGTGTAGATTCAAGGGGATGTCCCCAGATCTACTGCCTCGCCCATCAAGTACAGCATAGAAAAATCACAAACCTTGCCACATCGTAAGCAGCCATATAGGGATGGAATCAGTATCTCCCTTTAGCTTTACAGATTCCATAGCCAAATTTTTCACATCAAAATTGGTGACACATGGGCTGACAGCAGGACAGAATATTAAAAATCAAGACCTCCTTGAGAAATCTGGCCATACGGTTGCCATGCCGACACCCTATAATGCCAAACAGGCATCGCCAAAGTCCAGAAGCAACTTGGCTGGCTTTGAATAGTCCAGACATTGTGAAAGCAGAGCTGCCTCCAGGTCCAGGCGCTTCTGCAGACCCTCCCTTTCCCAGCTCAGCTCTCTGATTCCCCAAGGGAGTGCTGATGACGCCTGTCTGAATTCGCCAGCCTCTGACAGCAGGGCTAGCCACATCATTCTCTAAGAATCTGAAAATCCACATGCAGCGTCCTGGCCCAACTAGACAGAGAAATGTTTCTGAATAAGTAGTTACCACAAACTGCAGGGAGAAAGTAAATCCTCAGCTGCACCTGCCCCTTTTAAGTTGAACAAAGGGTTCTATGCCTGCAGAAGCTTGAACATACATCCCCCTACCTCCTTACTTAGAGCCAGGTTACAGTTGATAATACAATATTAAGGTGATATGAATACAATATAATAATATTAAGGGGATGTGAAGTATTGACTGCTCCCAGAAATGGGTGAGAATCCTATTTCACTCCTTTAAGAAGCCTTGCTGTGCACTTTGGGAGGCTGAGGCGAATGGATCACATGAGGTCAGGAGTTCAAGACCAGCCTGGGCAACATGATGAAACTCTGTCTCTACTAAAACTACAAAAATTAGCTGAGAGTGGTGGCGCATGCCTGTGGTCCCAACTGCTCAAGAGGCTGAGGCATGAGAATCGCTTGAACCCGGGAGGTGGAGGTTACAGTGAGCAAAGATCATGCCACCTCACTCCAGCCTGGGTGACAGAGTGAGACTCCATCTCAAAAAATAAAAGAAGTCTTGCTGTGTGCATCAATGTGGAGATGCAAGGAGCTTCCAGCATAGTTCCTGCATGCGTTACTTACATTCAGCTGTGAATCACATGGAAGTGAAATAACTGGAAGAGAGGAGTACAATGATACAATGCAAGGCAGTTGCCAAAAGTGGTGCATGACTGGGGGGTCAGTGCTGGTGGAACAGGCATCTAAAGCTTAAGAACAAAGAGGGAGTTGGCTGTGCCCCTAAGTGGCCACAGAAGGCTCTGCCACTCCCAGGGACTTCCATCCTCCCTTTCTTCCTGCACCTTCACTTCCCAGCTCCCAGGTATCTCCCTGATACTCCTTCATACTTTAAACTTAGCTTCCCGCTCTGAGACCTTTTCTTACCTGCAGCAAGTCAAACCCTGTGGGAATAAGCATGGACAAGAGGATGTTTCCTGGTGATTCTCATGACCTCCAATTCCCATCCCTCAAAATCAGTGCTGAATCCTTCCAGCAGGTCCCCTACACCATTCTGGGACTCTTGAAAAATGTGAGCGGCCCTCCCAATGGATCTTGCAGGACTCTGGAAGGAGCAGGAGAGAGGTGCATGGGCCAGGTCAGGGTTCAGGTTCCGGGTTCGGAAGCAGAGGCTCTGAGCAGCAGTCCCCTGTGCTCTCTTCCTTCTTCTCCTCCCTGCCCAGCTTCTTTCTCCTCCCCTTCCAACTCAGACCCTCCTCCCATCACCTCACCAGAAAGAGGGACACAGCACTAGGGCTGTTCCTGTCACAGAGTATGAATGTGGCAGCTTGGGCTCCTGGGGAGGAAGCTCCCTGGGGTCTGGAGGCCACTGCTGGTTTGGACAGTTCCAGCTCCAACCTGTCCCTCTGCTCAGATCACAACACTCTGGGGTCTCAGCACAGGAGGCTTTTCCTCATCAGCTTTTAGTCCTGGGAGGACAGCCCAGAAGGGAACAGTGCACCTAATCAGGCTTGCCCCCAGAGAATTCACCCAGACTGGTAACTAGGACAAAACCCACAACCTCACCCCCCATCCCCCAGGTCTCCTCAGGCAAAGCCTTGAAATAATGGTTCCTTTGCAGGGGACTCGGAATCTGGGGCAGGATGGGAATATGAGGGGACACTCTCCAATGAACTTCCCGATACTCCTGGGGTTCAGATCTGCGTCTGGATGCGTTTCTCAGATTCGGCTCCACACAAGCTTCAGCCCTCCGGACCTTGCACCTCTGCTGCAGAGCTCCTCATCCCCCCACCCCCAGGCCCAGATCTTTCCTTGTCCGAATCGCCACGCTCTCTCACTCCCTTACCCCCGCCCCACTCGGCTCTCCTCTTCCTGGTCCTCATCCGGCCAGGCTGCCCCGCCCTGGTAGGTCTCGAGGGTCGCCCGAGGCTCCCGTCCATCAACCGCCCCTGTCTGGAAGAACGCGCCCGCTCGAGCGCGCTCTCGGCGGGTGCCAAAGCCTCCCGCCTCAACAGGTGCCCCTGCCTGACCACACACAGCTGTCACCTGGGGCTCGGACGGAGACAGCGACAGGATCGCCCCCTGCAGGGCGGCTGTGGCTCCGCACGCCCCCGCCCGGGTCCCCAGAGCGCCAAGGGCCCCCGCAGCCCCGCCGCCGCCCCCGCTGTGCCACACCGCCTTTGTTTTCCCGCCCGCTTAGATGTCGCGAGGCTGACTTCATGCAAGGGTATCGCCAAGCTCGGGCGCTGACACTGCCCGCCCACCCGTGGTGGCAGACCCTAATGTTGGGAGTGAGGGACGCGTACAGTGAGAGACCTCTCCCCAACCCAGAGAACTCTAGGGGAGCTGAGTGTCCGCGCCGAAGAAGCGGGTTCAGGTTGACCCGGGCTCAGAAGGGGACTCGAAGCCAGGCGCAGCGCCTAGAGAGCCTTCCCTACGCACGCCCCCACGCGATGTCCTTTGCCCCCAGAAGGCTGGAGAGGGGCTGCGCACTGCCACCTACGCGCTCGGCGGCTCCCACAGCCCGCTGGCTGCGCGCTGGGCCCGGCAGCCTTCCGGGGCACACGAGGCTCCTGCAGCCCCCAGGCCCCCGGCCCCAGCAGCGCAGAGCCGGGAAAGCCGCCACGTTCCCAGCCGCGCGCGCACGCTGGGCCCACCAAACTTGCAGCACTTTCTCCCAGCCCCCACCCTCTGTCACCCTCCCTTAGTCGGTGCGCCCCAGCCCAGTCGCCCGGCAGAGGTTGCCATAACAACGGGCAGGAATGCTCCAACATATACAAAGCCGGCCCGGCGCAGCGGGCACTCAGCCCCTGGCCGGGCCCCGCGCCCCCGGCAGCCGCGCAGGGGCTGGACGCACGCCGCGGCTCCCTAGCCGGCCGCCCGACGCTCGGGGCGTACTCACAATGAGCGGGATGGTGCGGTCCTCGCGGAGCTGCTCCGGCCTCCCGCCGGCCCTCTGCGCGCCCCGGCCGCCTGAGGATGCTGCGTGGGCTCGGTTGTCCTGCCATAAGTAGTAGAAAGTGCCCAGGATCCAGGCTACGGTCAGGATGGCGATGGCATTGGCGCGGATCTTCCTCATGGTGGGCAGACGGGCGCCCCGGGTGGGGGCCGGGG
>NW_012116265.1:25063235-25070995 GCF_000951035.1 Colobus angolensis palliatus
GTGGGAAGTGGCGCAGGCCTTCCTCCCGCGCCCGGGAACCCGGCGAGACAGACGCCCGCGGCGGAATGGCGACTGGCCAGAGCCAACCTCGGCTCCCACCGCTAGATGACCGAACGCCCGGCAGCTGCCCCCGCGCGGCCCTGGTCGGTCCTGCCTACCCACACCTACCCCCGGACCGAGCGGCCCTGAGTCACCGACTGGAGACGCGCGACCCCCGACCTGGGCCCGCGCCGCGGAGCTGCAGTTCCGGGCTGCGCTCTGGCGCGGGATTCAAGGTGTGTTCGGCGAGTCCTTGGGTAGGGGCGGCTGGGCGGGGGAGAGTCCTGAGTTTGTACTGGAATCTGCAGCCAAGATTAGCCAGACAGGGCCCGCCCAGAGGAGGGATTGGAAGCTGGTGCACTTGACATTCGAGGAGAGCGAAGGGGAAACGACGCTGCCTCACACCCAGTGCTAGGAGAGCAGGGGTACAGCCATTCCATATTTTCCACTGGCCTGGGGCTCCCGGATTTCACGATGCTTCCCCCATCCCGCCTCATTGACCCCTGGACAACCCTGAAATATCATCGTCAGCATTATTTCATCGGAAAGAAGGAAAGCAAGAGAGGCCGGATGATTCTCCCAAGGCCACACGGCTAATTAGTGGGCAGAGCCCACTCTGGAAGCCATCTCTCCATCTGACACCTTTCGACAAAGTGCAAAACGTGGTGGTGAGAGACGAGGACACAGACACTGAGATTCCGCTCCAGCCCTAGAGGCACTGGGAATCAGGCGTGAACTACTCTTCAGGCAGAAAGCAAGTGACTTAGATGAGTTTTAGGAGACTAGCACAGTGTCGGGCACAGAGCACTCAATGAATAGATGTGTAACAACAAAGTAGGGATCCAACAGAGGAAGAAATAATTTATTGTAAGGTGGTCTTTGGGAAAGCTCCCAGAAAGGTGGATGAATCACTTAAGAGGCAAGGAAGGGGGAAGTGAGGAAAGGGGAGGGAATGCAGGAATAGGCCTTGCAAAGATCCAGAGGATGGAAGAGCTTGATGTGTTCAAGAGAGAGAGCTGCAGGACGTTGCAGGGGGCCTAGGATTTGATGGGAGTTGAGGTTGGCCAGGCTGGGTGAGTCTGAACTCAGGAGGTCCTTGAATGCCGGGGCAGAGTTGGTGAGGAGTCTGCTTCCTGCTGGCACTACTGGACACCATGGCTTCTCCGAAGACCCACAGAGGGTCCAGCCTCTAAATGAAGCCACCTGGGGAATCAGGCAAACTGAGGTCACAGCATCATGCCCCCCACAAGCATCCCATGAGCACCACCCTGACAGATAGAAGTAAAATCAGGTGGCTTTTCTCCATTTCTCCAGCACTTGAGACTAAACTGCACACATAATAGATGCTCAATACATTTCTGTTGAGGTGAAGAAACCCCTAGTTGGGTTTTTGCTGCGGAAAACCCAGGGTCATCACTGCAATACGATATCCTCACTCAGAAGACTAGTTACGAGGACACTTAGATAAGTCCAAAAGTGACCCAAGCGGGAATGGGCCTAGAAAGAAGAGAAAGCACAAAAGAGGGCCCCAAAAGGGTCTACACAAGTAGCAGGGAGTTTCAGGCATAAGGTGTGGCAGTCACAAGCAACAGGGGCAGGGGTGTGGAGACACCAGATGCTCTCCCAGGTGGTGTCTCTCCCCTGGGGAGTTTAATAAGACTGCGCCAGGGGCCAGGGCTCATTTGCATAGATGGAGAAAACCACTGCCAAACCACTACCTGGTTTCTGCAGGAATCATGGGGCAGATCCAGTGGTCATGCCATCTGTGGGAGGCCAGGAAAGACCTTGCTCCTTGGTAATTAGGCTCCACAGGCCTCTCAGATCAACTAAGAAAATGTAAGGGAACTGCCTACTCTCCTGGTGCCCCCATTTTCACACAGCCCTCAGGTGAGCCAGGTAAAAGACTTGGGGAGTAGCCCTGTTGTCATAGGCTGCTCCCCTCATCCCAGCCTGCTGTGTGCATATCTAGTTGCCTTTGGATGTGGGATCTGAAGACATCATATCACCTATCACCTCCCGGTGAAAGGCTCCAAACTCACCCCTCGGCATGGGGATGAGGCTGGACCATGCTGACTGAAACCAGGCGGATGGGGCTTCTAGTGACTCCAAAAGGAAGGCTCCATGGGGAGAAGGAGGGAGGGGAAGGATGGGCTAGAATGTGGCAGGGTTTCTCACATCTCACCACTTACTGCCCAGGGCTCAGTGGTGAGGATGCTATATTTCTGCCCCAAATGGTCACTCCTGGTAGTTCTGTCCCTGACAGAAGGTTTCCTTGGCCCCCACCACCAGAAAGACTGCACAGAAGTGAAGTGTAGCCTCTCTAGATGACTTTACCACAGCTCTTCCTTAGTTGGGCACTTCCCTGGGGGATGACAGGAGTGGGGTGGGGGTAAGACAGCAAGTAATTACCGTGCTCATTTGACTTACAGGAATTCCACATAGAGGTGGAGTAATGTGCCTGAAGCCATAGGCACTCTGGCAGAGCTAGAGACCAGGAATTGCCACCTTGGCTACAGTCTGTGGTCTTTGTTTCAGATTCTAATCCCAAGTGGGTGCAGAACTGGCCCTCCCTGGGATAGGTTTCAATGCTCAGAAATGACCATAAGTGTTGTTTCCTTTCTGGTACTAGGAATGGATTCCAGCAGCATCATAGAATCAAAGCAACAGCTAAGGAATTCACTGTTTCTTCACATACTTTGAACTTTGAAAACAAGAGTCATCATAATAGCTACAGTTTACTCAGTACCTACCAGATGCCAGTCACTGTGCCACCACTTCACCTATACTGTCTCTGACGCCCATACAACCCTGAGCTAAGGATGATCATATCCCCAACTGCAGACGATGACACTGAAGCCCAAAGGCTACTCAACTTGCCTGGAATTCTACAGCAAATAAGTAGTGAAGCTCAGTTTAAGTCCCGTGCCATTTTCAACGCTTGTGTCTGGGTACGAGTGCAAGGCCTCTGACGCCACTGGGAAATCTGCAGTATGGTCTGAATTTCTGTATGCAGGAGCCTCACTTCCCCTGCCCACAGTTCTCTGTTTTCTCATCCATAAAAGGAGGGATACGAGATGTCCTGTGAGGAGCGGGGCTCCCACCAACTGTGCCACTTAGAACTTGCATTTCCTCCCTTTCAGGATTTCTCTTAGGCACAGGATTTCTCTTAGACGCATTGTTTTAAAGCTGTCAAAGCCAGCACTCAGGGTAAGCTGGGCAAAGTTCCACAAGCCCCTGGGGCTCCCAGATGCCCCAGGGAGCTCTCCGCCTCCGCCTCCGCCTCCGTGCCTTTGGTGTGGGGGTTGTAGAGGAGTGGATAACCGAGGGGCAAAGGATACAGCTCAGTGTAAGGCCCTGGCTCTGGAGCTGGACAACCTGAACTTGAATGCTGATCCTGTCACAAATTAAGAGAGTGACTTAGGCAAATTCTTAACCTCAGTTTCCTCAACTTCAAAATGGGGCACTGACAGCTCTTACCTCACAACTTTGTTGGGAAAGATAGGATGAAATAAAGTCATATAAAATCCAGTGCCTAGTAAGCACCCCAGTCCCCTGGGGCTCTTTCCCGCAGGCTGTTGCTGGCTGCTGGAGGTGAAAGGGGCCTCCAGAAAGGGATTGCTCACTATTGCTGCCAAGAACAGATCTGACGTGAGCCTCTTTGGCCATGGCTAATGTCCAGCATTCATAGACTGTCCTGCCCGTGGGTGGGTGGCTGCCTCTTCCAGAGCCTCTGCTGAGCAGGCTGGAGGCAAGGCAGGGGAGAGGCACAGAGCAGGGGCCCCAGCCTCCCATTCATTACCTTTGAGATGCTGGGCCAGCTCAGAAGCTCTTGCTCTGTCTGCAGCAGTAGGGCCCAGAAGGTAGGGAAGGGACCTGACTGGATACCCTCACGGGCCCATATCTGCTCTAAGCAGGAAAGAAGGCAGGGATGGTGGACAGAATGTATGTTACCATGCAACAGGCAATGTGCTGATACAGGATCTCAGAATACTCACAACGACCCTGTGAAGAAGGCACAGTCATCCCCTTTCCACAGGGGAGGATACTGATGCCCACGGAGGTGCCAGCATAAAGTGGAGCATGTGCTGCCCACTGCCAGTTGAGTGCACTAAATGCACCAATCGTCTCTAAGGAAAAGATATTTATAAGGTGAGTTTCTACAAACCATTATATATGGAGGAAAGGACTGAGCTCTTTGAAAGGAACTTGGCAGCTTTCTTATTGTCAATCTTCCTCCTCCTATTTGTCTGATAACCCTGGTTTATTACTTATTAGTTTCTGCCACTGGAGTATATGTTCCAAGAGGACTGGGGTTCTTGTATATTTTGTTTACCACTGTTTCCCCGGTGCTTATAGTAGTGGCAAATAGTGCATACTTGTTAATATGCAGTATTTGGTTTTTTGTTTGTTTGTTTGTCTAAAGCCCTTGGAATGCGATCTCATAGGTATTTGCTGATGGAAGGAAGGGAGAGGAAGAGGGAGGGAGGAAAAAGGCAGGGTAGCTTTATGAAAAATGCACTTCTCTCTTAAGCCAAGCACTTGAGAAACGAGTCCAGGACTAGAGCACAGACAAAGCGGGTGACTCGTCCAGGACCAGGACGGACCAGTGTAGTGAGTCCCCTGCCAGTGCTTCCTCCCCAAGTCATGGAGCCAGGGCCAAACCCTCCTGCCCCAGGATGAGTGGGGAGAGAAAGTCCTTTGTGGTCCCATCAGAAGTAACAGAAGGAATGACCCCAATTCTGGTGGACAACTGCAAGAACCATAAATGTTACTAGGGATCATGAAATAACCCAGGTGTTGCATTTGAGAATAATAGCATTGCAGAGGCTGCAGGCTAATTAGAAATGTGTCAAATGATTTTCATTAACAAGCAAGGAATTTGTACAAAGGAGAAATACATAAATAAAACCACTCCTCAGCAGAACTGATCCCAGAGGCAGAGCCCTTTCCAAGGCCTCTCTGACCTTCCCGTCTCCACTACCTTCTCCGGAGCCCCTTCCCCTTCTCCGTAGCCTCTGCAGAGCTGAGTGGCCAAGGTCCTCAGATCAGACTACATGACCCAAGAGGCCAGGTTAGTGCCTACCACATGCCTGTCTCTCCCTTGAATGGGAGCTCCTCTGAGCAGAGCCTGGCAGCCTCCTTTTATGTATCATGAGTTTCTAGCACAGTGTTGGGCATCTTGGCAGCACTCACTAAATATCTAGGCAGAGTAAATGAATGAAGGAATATTGAGGGTGGCAGCTGCTGCTACTCCCCATTCTGTCCCATGAAAATGCCAAATAGCCCACTCAGACTGTAAAGCCAGTGCCTGATTGCCCATTGACGTGGAATTTTCACTCCCTTCCTTTCCTTTCCTTCTTGAACACCTACCATGCCAGGCAATTCTAGGTACTGGGGATACAAAAATTAATAGAATCTGGTTGTAGCCTCTAGGAAGAGTCTAGTAATTGACAATGGGGAAATGGATACAGATAATCACAAGATGAGTACGGGTGTGGTGGCTCGTGCCTTTAATCCCAGCACCTTGGGAGGCCAAGGCAGGAGGACTGCTTGAGACCAGGAGTTCGAGACCAGCCTGGGTGACATAGTGAACCCTCATCTCCACTAAAAATTTAAAAATTATCTGGGCATGGTGGTGCATGCCTGTAGTCTTAGCTATTCACGAGGGTTAGTGGGGAGGATAGCTTGAGCCTAGGAGTTTGAGGTTGCTGTGAGCTATGATCATGCCACTGCACTCCAGCCTGGGTGACAGAGCAAGACCCTGCCTCAGAAGAAAAAAAAATATCACAAGATGATATAATAGAGCTCCACAGAAGCACAGATTAGAGCAGTAACACTGAAGCAGAAGAGAAAGAGGGTAAGATTTGGTGGTCAGTTGGAGGTGGATTGAGAGAAAGGATTTGAGAATAGCATGTAAGTTTCTTGCTTAGGAGACTAGTGCTTTGGTGTAATGTAACCATTAACTGAAGTGGGGAATATAGGATGAGGAGCCAATTGGGGAGGTGTGTTCAGTGAACTTGAGTTCTCTGTGGTCGGTCCAGGAAGGCACCTATAAACCCAGATCTGGAGCTCAGGGAGAGTGGATGGTGCCAGTCAGGTAGAGATGAGAAAGCCAGAAACACAACTGGGGCAATATGTTGCTGGGTGGCTGCTAATGTACCCAGCACCTAGGCATGGCAGAAAGGCCATGTTGTCAGAGATGAGGGCTTCTGGATGCCTCGTGTGAAGATGGAGAGACAGAAAACTGGCATTTTTTTTCTGCCTCTGTCAGATGCCTTAATTCAAGTCCCTGGACCCAGGCTCTTAGGAATACTCATTGCTTTATCGGGAATCTCATCTGGTACATATCAGGATGGACCCCTTGACCTAGGGTTTGAATAAAATTTGGCTCAATATCAAAAAGGTCAGGTGACAAGACCAAAGAGAATTTGAAGAGAGATCCATAGTCCTGGTCCTGCATTTCCCTCAGTCTAATAGTGTTTATAATTGATATCTCCATTTTCCTTGTGAAACTGGGAAGTAGAAATTAAAGCAATGTTCCTGGGATTGGTACATATTTTGAAGCTCTCAGCAAGGCTGAAAATATCCATCGATATATTTTGAAGTGTAATTTCTACTCCCTTACCCGTCAAAATAATTGAACGGGAAGAAAAAGCTGTTAATGCAGGAGGCATATAACATCAGATCCACATTGCCTGGAAATTTACCATTTCAAAGCAATTGAAGGCTTTTACAGCCAATGTTTACAGTCCTACATGTCCCCTTCTCACTGAAGCCACCCTCTGAAGCCATCAAAAGGCCCATCAGTCTGGCTTGGACACTGAAATTGCTCACAGTGTCTGGAGCTGATGCCAAAACAGGGAGGATTTTAAAATATCATCCTGCCATTTTATCAGCATGTAAATCTTATGGCGTTTCCTCCTGGTAGGTGGTAGGAAACAGCTGGGGCTGTCTGTCAGTGCTCATGGAGCCAGTGGTGGCAGAGCTCCATGGTGGCATGGCCAGGCACATCCTCCCCACGCACAGCTTGTCGTCTTAGTTGTCTAGTCTAAGTTGACATTTCTCCCTTTCGCCCAACAAGAAAATACCTGCCCAGTGACAGTAAGCCAGAGGGCTGCAGGTTTTTTGGCAGAGGGATGGCGCTATGCTGCTTCTCACAGCCTCTGCCTGGACCCTGAATCTCAGCCTGGAGCCCAGCAGGATAGACAGACAATAGACTTTGCCGGCAGTCATCTTCTGTCTTCTGCCAGTACTCGTGTATGGGTGGGTGGGCGGGTGCATGTGTGCGCATGCTCTGTTTTCAATTGGAATTTGACTTTGGGCTTTTCCTGGAATTACTAATTTCTGTCCTCCTATTTGTGTCCACCAGAGGAAATTTCTAAATCCATGTCTGATCATTTGTCTTTCCTTCCACCTCTGAATCACTTATCTTTACAAAGACCACTACCTAAAGATGGAGCACTCAGTATTTTCTTGGGCAACTGGGACAATTGGGAGTTGGGAAACCTGGGTTTTAGAAATTATACTTCAGAATATATCGATGAATATCTTCAGCCTTGCTGAGAGCTTCAAAATATATACCAATCCCAGGAACATTGCTTTAATGTCCACTTTAGTAGCTGATGTGCTGTCAGCTAGCATGGTGAACCTGAAAAAGTCACTTATCTGGGCCTCTTCCTCATGTTTATAGGGAGGGCTTTGGGGGAAAAAAAAAAAAAAAA
>NW_012116265.1:25071115-25103100 GCF_000951035.1 Colobus angolensis palliatus
CCTTTCAAGTGCTAGCATTTTAGAATTCTATTTACTTGTTTTAATGTTTTAAACCATCCCCTGCCTCAGCAAGAATAATGGGCAATCAACTAGGATACAATTTTCTTTATTATCATTTGATTCCCCCCTCTACATCTTACACACACACACACACATCCCAACAACTTAAAATAGTCCATTTGATCAAGAATCTGGAAACTTCTGGATTACAGCAGACTAAAAAAGGAGAAATTGGAAGAATGTACAAGAAATTGGTACATCTGGGGATGCCTCTGAGGAGGGGAATTTGAGGGGAACAGGAGTAGGAGACAGACCTTCATTGTATACCCTTTTGTACCTTTTCAATTTTTTTACCTCTTTACCTAAAATTTTTTTCCAGCAAGAAAAAAGTTTTCCATCCTCTTTCTTCTACCACATGTCTCTCTGCAGCTCAGTGCCTAGGGGAAGAGGAGCCCAGTGACTGAGCTGGACTCACACACTGGAGGCTGCCTTCAGACCAGGCCCTCCCTAAGGCAAACACCCTCCTCTAGCCAGGCTGGCCAACAGCCTTGCTTCCCTGGCTGCCCCATGGGCCTGGAGGGGTTCTGTGGGTGCACACCCACTGCTGGCTACCCCTGCCACCAGCACTTATCTGAGCTGTCAAGCTGTGTAGGGACTCCATTCAGAGTGCTCCAGTAAGGGGCCGGCCCCATAGCTCCAGCACCAGATGGGCAAAGAGGCCTAAGAATTCAGCAAAGGGGGAAATACATCCAGCCTTAAATTCTCCAGGCTGTGCCATCCCCTTTCAAAGGCAGACTGCCTTTGTTTGTTTTCTACTACTAATATAACATGAGGACAGGCTCATAAAAAAGAATAAAAGGGCGAGAGATGAGTAGGAGACAGGGTCCTCACAGATCCCTTTGCTCCTGGCCTCATCCCCAAACTGCTTGCTTCCATGTGGCAGAGCTGGGCTGCAGGGTCTCTGGCAGGGTCCCACTGCCCTGATCTCCCCAGTGCCAGCTCCTCATCAGCTTTCCCTCATGACATCCAGCCTCCACCTGACTTTCCTTTTCTGATTCTAACCTTGAATGGGTGCTGGTCCATCACTTGTGTGTCCTACTTCCCTATGCCCCTCCTCGGATTTCTGATTCCCCCATTACCTGTTTGGCCAACTTATGGCACTGCCACACTGCCAAGAAATAGCCGTCATCACTGAGGTCTGCTTCCCAGTCTGGAGCTCTCGCTTTCCCCACAACCGAGATTGTTCGAGGTAGGAGCCTCTACCCTCCATACACTTTCCCCACACCCTACCTCTTTCCGGAATCAACACAGCCAATCTCCCCTTAGTAAGTAAAAAATATTCATGTCCTTCCTTTGTATGACCCCTTACTGGGAATCCAGAGATCATGATGCTTAGGTCTTGTAAGTGGTCTCCGTGATAGGGTGGGAAGAGGCCACATTGGTCCTCTGAAGTCCTAACTCTCTCTGCTAAAAGATACTCTTCTGAAAACGGCTTTACGTGCTGCCTATGCTCAATCTGGGGTGTCCTGGTTGTACTTCAGCACTGATTGCTGACCTCACATTGCAGGCCCCAATGTTTGTCACTGCAATGAGCAGACTCTCCTGCCTGTCCAACTGCACACAGGCCCAGATGGGACTGGGCTGTCCCCTAGCAGGCCACGGGAAGGTGGAGGCAAGAAGATAATCGAGAAGCCATGAGAGTCAGACAAGCAGCAGCAGATGGGGATGTGCACTGGGTGGAGTGAACAAATAGCACGAGGAAAATCAGCTTTGCGGACAGAAAAAGCCAAGTGGAAAGTGTAATAAATACTAAAACCAGAAAAGCCTGAAGAGAGTCCATCTAGGGAGCAGCAGGAGGATGGCTAACATCACTGGAGTTTAGGTCGGAGGGGAGGACGGCAGGAGGGGCCAAGGTGGTCAGTATTCTGGGGGCTAGGGGCAAGAGAAATGGCACAATGTAAGTCTCAGGAAGGGTCACTCACCTTCCAAGCTGTTGGATTTATTGGCTGCCACAAGCAGAATCTATTTAAAACACACCAGGCATTTTGCCTCATTCTGTTTCCCTGCCCAGAAAAGGCTGGAGCCAAAGGCTGAGGGAAGGATTCCAGCATCAGGACCCTGAATGGATGACATGGCTGAGACCATGAAGATCCCTGCCCCATCCTGAATGACCCACACTTACATCCCCAACCCTACCCAAGCTGCCAGGCCACTAAACTCCTCGCATATTGAACACAGTCCCAAAGGCAGCTTGTGGTATCCATTTCCACTGGGAAAGACTCAATGGCTTCCTTCATCCTGTCTTCAAACTTGTCAGAAAGCAGATACTACTCAAATCTGATAGCTGCTCTTAAGGGCACACTCAAAGGGCACTCCCTGACCAGTGGGAATATTCTTAATGATGACTGAGAGGCCTTGGGTGTTAAGACTATAGCAAGACCAAGGAGCGAGCATGAAAGGGCACCAAGGGTAAAATGGCCCTAGGGAAACTATACGGGACTTGAATTGGAAAACACCAAGAGCCTCGCTCCTTTCTCTGAACTGTGTATCTTCGGGAAGTTCTAATTTGGAGAAGATCCGACTCCTTATCCACCTGCCACAGAGAAAGTATTAATAAAATATAAGGCTAGGGTCTAGGAGAAGTGGCCCAGGAAAGCCATCTATGCAAATTTTGTTTCCTTCCTACTTGAGAGGGTTGGGGATGAGAGGTCCGCCCTTCCCTGGCTCATAAGCCCATGAGTTGTGTAAAACCTGTTCAAGAAGGCAGAATATAAGCCCTCTTCTGCATGAGATTCATATTCTTGAAAGAATTAGTGTATAAATCAAATTTTACCTGCCAGAGAAGCTGGCTTTTCAAACTAAATTCGGAGTCAATCCTATGTTTAAACAGAAGGATGGCTTATGAAGGTGAATAACCATTCTAGGTCACATTTGCAAACTGGGAACTCTGAATGTCTGACTTGGATGGTGGGGCAGGGGGTTCTGTCTAGAAATTAATCTATAGTTTGCTTCTAGGTTGCAACTAAGCATTATTTTAAAACAAACAGAAGACTGAGTTTAAAAAAAAAACATTTTTAATGGAAAATTTCAAATATATATATATATAGAGAGAGAGAGACAGTGCCCAATAGACACAGCTTCAATGATTCTTAACCCATGGCCAATCCTGTGAGAAACATGGTCTTTTGAACCAGCTGACAGATACAGAGGATGAACTTCATGGTACAGAACAAAAAGAATTAGTCCTACTGAGGCTGCAGTATCCAAAACGTTTCTGCATAAATGCCCTAGAGTCTAAAGTATGAAACAAAGGGGTGGAGAATATTATTCGTTTGCGACCAAATAAGAAACCTGGGAATTAAAACACAAAACGAAACCGCACACACATACAATCTCTCTGAAGGATACAAATTAATAGTAACACTGGTTGCTTTCAAGGAGGGCAGAAACACTGGAGTGATTTTCCTTTCATTATATGTTTTTTTAAAATTTCATACTATGTGTACGTTTTACCTATTTTAAAAAATCAACGTATTAAAATCAAACATGAAGCTTTGCGATAACCAAATCCACTAGATGTGACAAAAGTGAAAACTGCCTGGACTCAATATATAAGAGCACTTATATTCTGCCTTATTGAATAGTGTTTTACACAACTCATGGGCTTATGAGCCAGGGAAGGGCGGACCTCTCATCCCCAACCCTCTCAAGTAGGAAGAAAACAAAATTTGAATGGATGGCTTTCCTGGGCCACTTCTCCTAGACCCTAGCCTTATATTCCATTAATACTTTCTCTGTGGCAGGTGGATCTTCATCACATTTTGATCTGGATTAACTGTTTCATAGTAATTTTCTCAGCTAGATGAATGCACAACCTTCCAATCCCAAAATGTACATCATTAGAATAGGTGTTTCACATAATATTAACACCACCAGCCCCTGGTGGTTATACGGATATATGCATTGTCAAAATTCATTGAGTTGTGTTCTTCAGAGTTGTGCACTTTATCATATGTTACTTATACTGCACTTTAATAAAGTATTGCTAAAAAAAAAAAAAATCCCAGTCCTTGTGGACAAATAAGCCAAAAACTCACCACTTAAGAGGTTTGTTGGGTTGGTGGTTCAGAGAAAGGTGCTGTTATGAGGAAACATTATGTGGACTTTTTGCAAAAACTTACTCTTTGGAAACCACCACTACAGCATGTGCTTTTGGTTAAGCATTCCATGACTGAAATGCAACTCTTTGCTGAAATGCCGAGAGGATGAGGCAAAATCTTGGCCAAGGTCAAGCTCTGCTGATGGTCTGAGAGGGGGATGGCAGCCAAGTGCTCTGCACTTGTACAACATTGAAAAAAGAAAAACTAACCTAAGTCATCTTATGTTCCTTTTTGTAGCCAACTTTTGTCCTGCTCATTGTGTCCAAGAACTCAGAGGGAGCCATATCTGCAACAGCTCAGGCTTACCAAACCTCCAGGGCCAAACATACATATCTTGATTAAAAAGAAATGAAGCCAGCCAACAGGGCTTTAGTTGATTCCATGGGATATAAGGAGAAATTTCAGAATTTTAGATAAAGTTAGGGTCCATCGAGGAGAGGGCAGAGAAATGTAGTTGAGCTTCCTGTTTGGCTAGCTGCCTACTTTTTCTGAAACAAACAACAAAAGGACCCCAATTTGGTAGAAAGCAGGGGCTCATGTCTAGATCTAGGTGACTATTGTGAAAAGAGCTCCAAGATGAACACACTTGGTACAAATCTGTGTTACACAATGAAAAGCCAGTCCACTTTGGGACTGAAACTAAGCACAAGGATGGACTAGAAATTGTATTTTCTGTCAGGTCATAGGGGATGGATATATAGAGATAAGTGTCTTCAGCAGCTTATAAAATGCAAACTTTAGATTTTGCACATGTCTGTCTAGCTGATGCCCAGGCAAAGGCAAAGGCAAGCAGGACAAAGTCCAAGGCAAGTCAGGGTTATACAAGACAGGGTCCAGAGATGCTTTCCTGTCTCCCTGTGAGTTCTTCATGTCTTAGGACTCACGGATGGATAAGACCGTGTTAACACTATGGATGCCTCCAATGTTCTTGGGCTGTCACAACACCGCACACAAAACACAGAAAGAGTGTTTTTACTTATTGGTTTAAAGTTTTTTTTTAGAGTACTCAATTCAATTCTCCATTACATACATATATATACACATATATACATACATTTATATATGTGTGTACATATGTATACATATGTAATGGAGTATGTACGTCTATATGTGTATATGTATGTAATGTGTATATATATGTATGTGTATGTGTGTATATATACATGTGTATGTATATATGTGTATATATGTAATATATATGTATACATATATGTGTATATACATATATATACTCTTAATTTATTTACTCTTAAAATGAGAAACAGTCTTTCCCCACTCAATATCTTCCCATCTACAACACCTGCCACACTTGCCTCATTTCCCTTTTACACTTAATCTCCTATTAAATCCTACAGCACTGGCAATGTGGTTAAACATACAGATTTCCCTTCTCTCTTTCTGATTATTCAGTCGTCTGGGCGATAGAGAAATGTGAGTTCCCTAGAGCCACACATCTCCGGTGAGACAGGTATTCTGACACCAGATGGAGAGAGCAGGCTTCTCCCTAGCCAATGAGGCCATGGTGTGGCATCCTGCTTCCCTTATTACCCTTCTTTCCATGCAGTCTCCATTCCCAGTGCTGGGGGTAGGACGAGAGTATGCAACAAAGCAGAAAGTACACAGTCCTCAAGGGAAAGGGCCACATAAGGAAACAGTGGGGTGGATTACAGAATGCTACAGCTAGGAGGGCCCTTACGGCACATCTAATTCAAACCTCTATAGATACAGAAAGGAGCCCAGAAAAGTGATCTGTCCAAAGGCACACAGCTGGTGGGTGGAACCAGAACCTAAGTCACCAGCACACTTTTCTCTGATCCTCCAGTACATGACAGAACTAGGTACAGGAAAGAGCAAAATTTGAAGTTCAGTTCATGAACAAGCTCCCAGCCCACTCCATCCCCACTAAACAAATAAATGTACCTCCTTTAAAATTATCCATGTTTCAATCTCATTCCTTTTCAGCCGCCTGTAGCTTACTAAGCTCAAAATTCTGTTTCTTATCTAGGACTTAATAGATACCCTGGTGGCTTGAGTAGCCAGAATCTTAACTCCACCTTGGCATGCTGCAGCCTGAGAAGGGAGATCTTTAGGAAGCAGAAGTAGGGGCCAGGCGCTATGGCTCACACCTGTTATCCCAGCACTTTGGGAGGCCGAGGCGGGTGGATCACCTAAGGTCAGGAGTTCAAGACCAGCCTGACCAACATGGCGAAACCCCATCTCTACTAAAAATACAAAAATTATCTGGGCGTGGTAGCGCACGCCTGTAATCCCAGCTACTTGGGAGGTTGAGGCAGGAGAATCACTTGAACCCAGGAGGCAGAGGTTGCAGGGAGCCAAGATCGTGCCACTGCGTTCCAGCCTGGGTGACAGGAGCAAAACTCCATCTCAAAAAAAAAGCAGCAGCAGCAGTAGATTCTAAGTAGCCATTTCAACTCAGGAATATTCTGAACCCAAACATCATGCTTATAATAATGCTGCCTATAAATTCGGCAGCTTTTGAAGCTTATGCTGAAAGGCAAGAGGCTACCCATCCAGCAAGAGAGAAAAATTTGAGAATAACAAATAGCAAAAAGCAAATGCTTTGAGTTCAGTCTGGAGGGTATGACATTATCTCCATTCAGTCACAACACAAAATGACCTTTGAGGCAGCCTGCACCATATCAGAAGGGGGTACAACCCAGGATGCATGAACTCGGTCCTTTGACAACTCTATTCCTCTGCAAAGGCAGTTCTTGATTCTCTCTCAAATGATTAACCATTTGGTCCAGTTACCCAGTTTCTAAGGCCCCCCAACCAGAATTGGCCACAGATAAAGCTGGTTAGACAAAAAAAAAAAAAAAAAAAAAATGATCTAATGTACTTCCCACCTTTCCAAATAACATGTTAGCATTTAAGCAAGGCCTTGCTTCCTCAAGCAAAGGGAGTGACTAACACACCTTCTAGCAGGCTGGTGGAATAGGTACTTTTGAACACATGGGCTGTGTGGCTACACGTCATCCCTGCTCCATCACCTGATGCAAAACTACTCCAGGACTGGGACAGGCAGAAGTTGCTGGGCTCCTGCACAAGGGACATCTTGGTGAATGCCTGAAAATTATATCTGAATTCCGAAACAAAAGTATTTGGGGGCTGGGCACAGTGGCTCATACCTGTAATCCCAGTACTTTGGGAGGCTAAGGTGAGAGGACAGCTTGAGGCCAGGAGCTTGAGACCAGCTTGTGCAACAAAGCAAGACCCTCTCTCTACAGGAAAAAAAAAAAAAAAAAAAATTAGCCAGGCATGGTGCCACAGGCTGTAGTCCCAACTACTTGGGAAGCTGAGATGGGAGGACTGCCTGAGCTCTGGAGGTTGAAGCAGCAGTGAGCCATAATTGCACCACTGCACTCCAGTCTGGAGTGAGACTCTGTCAAAAAAAAAGTATTGAGGAGATTATGTATTATTTTTATGTTATTCAGATCAATTAATAGTTAATCAAAACAAGAATCATTCTTATGCTCTCTTTTAGTTTATCTCTTCCAACAAAAACTGATTCTCAGTGTACTCCTGAGGGGATTAGGTACGCTCGAAAAATGACCATCTTATAATAGAAAACATAAAAGACCAGAAAAAAAGATTCATTTAAAATACATAATAATTGGCCGGGCGCGGTGGCTCAAGCCTGTAATCCCAGCACTTTGGGAGGCCGAGACGGGCGGATCACGAGGTCAGGAGATCGAGACCATCCTGGCTAACACGGTGTAACCCCGTCTCTACTAAAAAACACAAAAAGCTAGCCGGGCGAGGTGGCGGGCGTCTGTAGTCCCAGCTACTCGGGAGGCTGAGGCAGGAGAATGGCGTGAACCCGGGAGGCAGAGCTTGCAGTGAGCTGAGATCCGGCCACTGCACTCCAGCCCGGGCGACAGAGCGAGACTCCGTCTCAAAAAAAAAAAAAAACATAATAATAATAATAATAATAATAATTAGTAAACTAGCAAACTGAGAAAATATCTCCTTTAAAAGAAAAAAATGATACTTCTTATAAGGTTGAGACATAAGGAAGCGGAAAAAAGGAAGAAAGGATAAATGAATGAATGAAAAATTGAGAGGCAGGGTAAACTAAGAACTTAACTCACAGTCAAATGTTAGGGCCCCAAACTAACAGGCAGAATAGGAAGGTGAACAAAACCTCTTTCTGCCTGCTGGATTCTTGAGAGTCTAAAATCCAGGATTAAAGTGGCTTTATTTCAACAGAACACATTTTGTCATCTGATCTCTATCCGTGACATGGATAAGAATAAGTAACTTATGGCTGTGCTCTTAAGTGGCAACAAAAAAATACTAATTGTTTACGTAGCAGGAAAAAAACATCTGCCTATAGCCTTTATTTTAAAATTTAAAATTTTATTTTTTTACTTTTTTACATTTTTATTTTAAAATAAATATAAACAGTGTTTCCAAAAAACATTGACTACAAGGGGGAAATGAGGCAATAAGGTTGGAAGACGGGAAGGACTCAAGAAGAGATGCTGAACCTGCAAACACAAGATCAGGGAGCATGCAGAGAGGCCCTTGCTGTGACACCATCCTCTCACTGCTACTCATATGAAGCTCAGTGACTACGCTGGGACACTGGAGCTAAAGGGTCAAAGAGAAGCATTTCATTCCTAAAAGGTGATGTCAATTTGTACTCAACCCTGGCAATGTAAGTTCCCCTCTTCACAATCCAATTCTAAGATTCTAGTTTTAAGAAATTACCAAAGATAGAGCCAAAGAGATATACACAAGAAACTTTATCACATCATCACTGATAATAAAAGTATCTGAAACAACCAAAATTTTTAACAGTGTGGGGATGGATAAGGTAGAACCACTAGAAATCTATTTTCAAAGATTTAAAAACATAGGAAGTTACTCGTGATACCATGTTAATCAGTGAGAGGTTAAAGTTAGGATACCAACCTGTATATATGTATGACCTTCAATTTTGTTTAAATATTATACACCTTATATGCACTTTTTAATACTGAGAGGAAATTCATAAACATATCAGCAAAGTTTAGCTCTGCTCTAGATGGAGAGAAGATGGCTAATTTTTATTCTTTGTTTAGACTCTTCTGTAATGAACATTGTTACTTTTATATCAGAAAAATAGACATTTACCATAAAATAAGTCTACCCTCAAATCTCTCATTTACGATGACAATTGTCAGTCTTAGGAAAAGCCTGCTAAAGTTCAAAGCAGACTCAAAGAAAAAAGATTCAAATCTACACAGTAACTCTCTCCTGAAAAGGATGAGAAATCTTGTGTGACGCAGTCTGGCTTTTTCCTCTACTTTGCTGCTGGCTCTATTTTACTGTGCCTTACAGAAAACTCCATGGGAAAACCCATTCCTTAGCACCTTAAATGTCCTTAAGTGTTTCTCACCTCTTAGCACGAGGATTAAAAGGAAAGAAAATGAAACCGCCCTACTCCCTTGTTTCAAAGTAAAAACTTTTCTTGCAAAGCTATCAAAATGACTTAAAATCAGGTATGCAAAATTTGAAACGTAAGTCATGAGTTACGTTCAGTAACCAGTCACTTTTTTCCGCAAGAATGAATATAAAAACAAATCTCTGAGTGCCCTCTTGTGGCAAGCCTGACTATTACCACAACCCAAGTACCAGCCTCTCCCCATCTATTTCCACAGCTCCACTCCTGGGCTCCGCATAACACAGCCAGGAGGCAGAGACCCCAAAATAACCCACTATAGTGAACGCACATTCCTCAAAGTGGCTGGTACTATTTGTTTTCAAGGATTTCTAGTTTAGATCCCAGAAATGCCTGCTTGAAGACAAATGGGAATGAAGGGTCAGAGGAGCAAGATGCAGCATGTGCACGTAGGTTCGTGGGCTGCTATTGATGGCCGATGGTGACTGTGTATGGTATATCCATGCACACATACCATGGCACTGCCAGGAGGCAGGGACCTGTAGGATAAATAGCCCCTTCCCTAGGAACACTTACCAGTTTTATAAAGTCGTGAAGTTTTACATTCACATCCAGTGAGCCTTGTGCTTACAAGAAGTTTTATTTATCAATTTTAGAGCAAACATCACCAACTTGGGCACAATTCCAAAATAGAGCTCTTGTTGGATTCTGGTCATAAAATTATTTTTTAGGCTTGTTAAGATCTTATAAAATAAGAAAGTTTCCCTAATACTTTAGAAAAAATACTAATCATTAATAAGTCAATTTTACACTCAAAGTGATGGCCTAAGATTTTGAAAGATGAAACAACACTCCTCTTTTGAACATCTAATGTATTAAGTAACCTCGGTGTCCTAGGCTTCAGAGGAGACAGAGAAGTCCTCATATTGCAACCTGACCAGATGACTCTGGGAGTGAATTAAATGCTTAAAAGAGGTCAGTCTTGCAAATTCGATGAAGCACAGAATATAGGGAAACTGATACTGATTCGGATAAAAGATAACATTCCCCTCAGAAAGTGGTGAAGCTAAAAATCTTGCAGTTCTGGGGCAGGAGAAGTGCAACAAGCAGGCAACAAACAGCATGAAAGAAAAAGCTGGGTGAATTTCAAAGTTCTATTAGGAGATGGAGTTTGTGGTTCTTTCTGCCCCAACCTGGTCAAAGGCTCATTTCCAGAAAAGGATTTCTTCCAGTGATAGGGTGGAAGCATGTGGCAGGAATTTGCTGTTTGGTCCTGAATGTGTAAAGGAAAGCCTTTTCAAGTATGTGAAGTAGACTGAAGTGACCCAGATGGGATGGATCTCAATTACATGAGTTATGGGAGAGCATGAAGCAAATAAATGATAATGATGACGTTGAACTGGGAAAATAAATTTGACTCCTTGCTCACTTCTCCAGCCTTTGGAAGAACTTTTTCTTCCCTCTTAATGGGACTGATATGCTGGACAGCCCCTGTTAGAGATAAACTGAGGCACCAGACAAGGAAGAAATGCATTAAAAACATTTTTTGAAAGTCTTGACAAGTCACTTCTGGGAGAAGTCTTCATTTTTCCTCTGCACAGGGATAGCAGAAGAGGGAGATTAAAAATAAAGGCCAAGGCCTCTCTTGTCCACAAAAATAAGAGAGGATAAAAGACCCAGCCCGCTTAAAATCCAAAACCGTAAACTCTCCTTCAAACAATATCTTTGCTCCAGCAGAAGCATCCTAGGATTAGTCTAGGTTAGTATTCTGATTCGTGTCACCCAGGTTTTGACAATTAATGATGTATTAAAATGGGAAGAGGTGACTCTTCAACCTTGGCTCCAGCTTTCCACCTGTGCTAACCGGGAGGAAAGCAGCTATCACGACAGCTGGATGGGAAGATCTTCCCCGAATTTCCGGAGCAGCTTCTGATGGTTGTGGTCCACTGACCACTGCTGGGGCAGGTGCTTGGGCTGCATGGAGTCCAGGAAGTGCTGACGCCAGCGGCTCTCCAGCTGCATGAGGGAGCGCAGCCCACCCTGGCTGTGACACTGCACCACCTTCAGCCCATGAGGAACATAGTTTTCATTGGAGATTCTGCCAAGACACAAAAAACAAAAGGTCTGAGGGAAACAAGCACAGGATGGCCTCACAGCTTCAAATGCTACAGGCCAAGGGTAAATGGGGAGGTTGAATGACTCCTAACGGGTTACTTTGGTGTTTTCCAGACATCCTCTTTCTTATCTCTGCCCTTTTTTATAGATTGAACATACAACTCACAATTCCAACAGAAGGTATTCCAGGGTTCTGAGCCCTACTGACAGGAAGGCCACTGCATAATGTTCAGCTCCCACGAGAGGGGCCCTACCATCCAGCAGATAATGGATGAAGAATGCTGGTCTTCCATTTCTTCCAGGATTACCCCGTGACCAGTTCACCCCTCTTTTAAGTTGTTCATTCTGGGACACAGTATTTATATGAGGCTGTTAAATCAGCCCACATGTTACACTTTTTCACAACACAATTTAATAACTGAATGTAAAATGCAAGGTAGCGTATTTCTTTAGAGCCTTCTTTCTCACAAAAAGATGCCAAGCCACAGTGGTGAGAAGTGTTTTAGTCACAGTTAAATGCTACCATGGTTGCTCAGTTGTGCAAATGGTGCCATTAAATGAGATGAATCCCTCCCTCCTTCCTAAGCAGAGTCCTTCAAAACTGCTCCAATGCCATGTGAATGGTGCTTTCACCTCCTGTGAATAAAGATGGCCTTCCTCAAGGAAGTACCCTGCCCACACACACTCTCCTCTCCCTACATTCATACCCCACTTTCAATCCTCCCTCCCAAGACGCCCACCATCCCAGCAGTGTTGGTGTCTCTGGGTATCTGCAGACACTTTATTATTAATATTTAGCTCATGCACTTCCCACTAACTTGTCTGTCTCCAAACAACTGTTCTTCTCAGTCACAAGTCCAGCATTCATCTATCCAATTCAGCAAGATGAATTTGTTAGAAAAGTCTGTGGCTGAAAGGGGAGGTTTAGCTGCTTTAGAAAACATATTGGCGGCTGGGCGTGGTGGCTCATGCCTGTAATCCCAGCACTTTGGGAGGCCAAGGCGGGAGGATCACTTGAGGCCAGGAGTTTGAGACCAGCCTGACCAATGAGGTGAAACCCTGCCTCTACTAAAAATACAAAAATTAGCCGGGTGTGGTGGCACACATCTGTAATCCCAGCTACTTGGGAGGCTGAGGCAGGAGAATCACTGGAACCCAGGAAGTGGAGGTTGCAGTGAGCCGAGATTGTGCCACTGCACTCCAGCCTAGGCGGCAACAGAGTGAGACTGTCTCAAGAAAAAACAAAAGGAAAGGAAAAGAAAACATATTTGGAAATGAGTCAAAGTAGCCAGTCTCTCTAATTTGTAATATATATGACCTTGGCAAGTTACTTAACTGTAATCTCAGAGTATCCAACAAAAAACTTACAAAACAACATCTATCCTACAACCTCACAAAATAGCTATGGGGATAAAATTCTATAATTCTTTTAAAACTTTGAAAGATTTTTAAATTTTAAAATATAATAGCAGTTAACCAGTAAGAAATCTAAATCCTACTTTGTCGGGTTGTCATGAGAAACAATTAAGGAAATTTATGTGAAGTTTATTAGCTGGTTTGCTGCAAGATATAGTATATCTATAAATATCTGTTCAATAAATATTTGCAGTATCTGTAATAGATCAGTAGCATGAGTAAAAAAAAATTTGTTTTCTAAAAAAATTAAATATTTGCTTATAATTAGAGTTACTTTTTAATTTTTCAGTTAACAAAAACCCTATAGGCAACCAGCATCACTCTCAAGGTTTTGTTAACTTATCAGTTCCCTTATTTCAACTCCTAGTCCTGTTGGAAAAAGTGACAGTTGGGAGGCAGAACTGCACATGGTAGCCCAGAGTTCTTACCATCTGAGCCATGTGCCCATTCATTTCTCATTTCAGAACACTACATTGTGTCACATGAATTCAACTATGTACTCATGGAGAAGGAGGGAGAAAGCAAGGAAGGAAAAAAGAGAAAAGTAATTTACATAGTAAAAGCAATTCTGCTCAACATTCCATTCAGTGGGCTGATACCCTGGAGTGCAGGTGAGATAGGAACTATGAATTCATTAGTCACAGTTCTCACAGACCTGTATAAAGTCAAAGACACAAAACCACACATAGAATTGGCCCTCCATCTTTGTGGGTTCTGCATCTGTGGATTCAAACCTCAGATCAAAACGACTTAGGGCTAGGCACAGTGGCTCATGTCTGTAATCCCAGTTCTTTGGGAGGCCAAGGCAGGTGGATTGCTTGAGGTCAGGAATCTGAGACCAGCCTGGGCAGCCTGGTGAAACCCCATCTCTACAAAAAATACAAAGATTAGCTGGGTATGGTGGTGCATGCTTGTAGTCTCAGCTACTTGGGAGGCTGAGGTGAGAGGATCACTTGAGCCTGGGAGGTGGAAGTTACAGTGAGCCAAGAGTGACAGAGCTATATACTATCTCAAAAAAAAAAAACAAAAACACACACACACACACACAAAACTATTTGAAAAAAAAAAAAACTATCTGTACTATCTGTACTGAACACATACAGACTTTTTTCTCATTATTTCATAAACAATAAAATATAAAAACTATTTACATAGCATTTGCATTGTATTAGGTATTATAAGTAATTTACAGGTGATTTAAAGTATACAGGAGGATGTGTGTAGGATATATACAATGCTATGCCATTGTATATCAGGCACTTAAGCATTGGTGGATTTTGGTATTCAAGGGAGGTCCTGGAACCAATCCTCGATGGATACTGAGGGGTGAATGTACTGTATCTCATGGGGAACTTCAGAACTTTGAGGGTATTATTGGACTATTACTTCATCTCATGAGCTGGCATGAGGATTTACATCTGCATAGAAAGTGTAAGATGCAGCTCCACCACAACTGCACTCTCATGCTAATCACAGAAATGACTGAACTTAAGTGTATGATCTTAAAAAAGGTCAAAGATAGGGACCTCACAAAAAGCAAGTTTCCTATGGAAAGGAAATCCTCAAGTAGATTGTTCTATTCCACTTCTAAGGTATCTTAAACTACTAGCCACCTACTAGGTGAAGCATGAGGCTAGGCACTGTGCCTAAGCAGCCAATGCCCCCTCCCTGGCAAGCATTCTCACTAAGTAATGAGGATTAATGTCCCTAGTACATCCCGCACTCCCTTCTCTGACCAGAACTGTGCTTTGTACCTGGTCTCCAGGCTGGCAGCCTCTTGAAGCATCTCCTCTGTGACCGTGTCTGTGTTATAAAACTCTCTGAGTGCTTGCAGCAGCTCCTCCTTTCGATGAGCAGGCAGGCTCTCTGCGTTGAGTAGGGCCCTGGCCCCAGAACGCACCTGCCGACGCTCAGGATCTTCCAGCAGGCGCAAGCCCTCCTCAGAGCCAATGGGGGCCTGGAATTCCTTGGCCAGCTGTTGCTTCAGATGGTTGTCATAGTAGTTGGAAATGGCATGGCAGGAAGTGCAGAGCAGCAGCACATCGTGGGAGTTGTGGTCCTTCATCTCGATGGGGAAGTGCTTCCGGTACTCATGTGGAATCACGTTCTTCCTGGAACAAGCCCAGCCAGAAAGCAGCGCTCATGAGTGTATGACAGAGCACACAGGAAGACAGCAGACAGGCTACTGGGGTTCTAATTGGGGCCTAATCATGACTGGGAAGCCTTGGGCACCACCGCCCAACACAGATCACAGAAAAGCAGTATCACCTATTCCACTCTCAGCCCATCTATGTCTTAGCTTCCTCTCTCCTGAAAGTAAGTACAGACCACCTGCTGTGGGCTTCAGTGGAGGGCCAGTGTAGCAAGAGGTTAATAACAACCTCTGAGAGGGCTGTGCTCCCAGAAGGGAAAGTCTCAGAGAACTGAAAAGATTCTCTAATGGCCTTTTGACACCTGGACAACAACTCTCTCAAGAAGGCCTAGGAACCTGAAAAAGCCAATTTCCTTCATCTGAGAAGCAAATACCTTACTCCGTTTCCCTGCTTCACCAGGGTCCATCATTATTTTCTAAGGAGAACTAAGCTCTCAGGAAAAACTCTTGGCAGCAATGACTTTGTCTCACTTTGCAGGGGAGAAAGGAGGAAAGTGAGTGACTCCACAGAAGCCAGGGAGAAAGCCCAAGTGTCTGGGCACTCAGGTGTAGTTGGCAGCCTCACTCTCATGGTGCAGGGACCCTGATGTGAAACAGTATTACAGCACAGGGCAGGCTTCAGGACATCTGGATACTCCACGAACAAAACCAGGGCTCAAAAAGCTGGTGAGCCAGTCAAGAGAGGATGAGAACAACACAGCTTCTGAAGGAACTGGTCTTCAGTCTTTCATGAGCAAAAGGGAACCGCTTTCCACATGACAGACCATTACTGAGCATAGTGTTGCACTCCAGAAACTGAGAAATGGCTCAGGAGGCATAAAGGCCACTATCGCAAGGGCAGCAGAATACCAAAGCTCTTGGGGAAGCTGGATGCCAGGGATAAGCCTCTCAGCCAAAGTGGACAGACTCAGCCACAGCCCCCAAAGGCTCCGCATATGGCTACAAAAGCAATTTCCATCTGCCACAGACAACCAGGGTGGCCCAATGCCACACTCACCGAATGTAGGAGTCTCTCTTGCCACACACTACACACAGGTTCTCTTTAACCATCAAGTAATAGTCTCCAGGAGATTCGGGCCTTCCTGCAGGTTCAAACCGTAGCTTCACCACAAAGGGCTCTTCACTCACCAGCTCTTAAGAGAAGAGACATCAGTGTTTGACTGTTCCCCTGCCCCCACCACCATGCCCAAGAAGCAGCACTACCTTCACTGTTCTCTGCTATGGCCTGGCAGAGAACAAGATTTCTGGGTTGTGCCTACCCAGTCCCATGCATCTCAAGGTCTCTCTGCCTTCCTCCATCCTTCCCTCTTCCTTATCTCACTCCCCACTCCTTCCAGCATCCAAAGCACCTAATTAGAGATAAACAAGGACAGCTGAATCTCATACCACCAATGCCTTTGTCCAGGTACCACTGAGCTTTTCTTCTATCACAAGTGCAGAGGGGCTGTCCATCAGGAGCATGGAGAAAGCAGTTATCATAAAGAGGTGATTTTCTGTGGGGAAAGGAAAGAGAAATCTCAAACCGAAAGCTAACTGTGGGTCAAAATGTCTGTTGCTTTCCCATGCTCTCTTCTGAGTGACTCAAACTATTCTCAACACTAAGCACTAAGGTCAAACAAACCACTATGGA
Source organism: Colobus angolensis palliatus (assembly GCF_000951035.1). Taxonomy (NCBI): domain Eukaryota; kingdom Metazoa; phylum Chordata; class Mammalia; order Primates; family Cercopithecidae; genus Colobus; species Colobus angolensis. Next base: position 25,087,996 of record NW_012116265.1, read on the forward strand.
AAACACAAACAGAGTGAGAAACCATGTTTAATCCTCACCTGCATTGGGCTAGGAAACAGAACTAAAAATGAATTAGTTTATGCCTCTAGTTTTTAAACTTATGGATTAGGACATTAGGGAGTGTGTCGGGTGGTTTACACATAGCTCTTCTGTGAATGCAAAAAAGAACCAAGCAACAAGAAAATTGCCAAATCACTGGGTGAAACAAAGTAAATTAAAAATTTTAAAGTTGAAGCCAAAGTAATGAGGGCCATGTGGATTTACTTCTAACTCACACACAATAACACTTCCTTCAATTTAATCATCCAATTAATTCCTAAAGGCATTTTGCTACAGGGACCAAATTTATGCTCCAAAGTACTTATTAGTCATCTTCCTACAATAGAGGAGTAAGTTATACAGGAAATTTTTCATTGGCTAGAGAGTAACATTTTCTTGGAGCTCGATGTCATTCTAAATAATCAATTAACATATGAACAAGAAATCAGATGATGCATTTCTCCTGAAAAGTATGAGGCACTACGTGTTATTTAGTTTCGCAGCTAGCCTGAAACAAGGAAGGAATGATAATTATACCCCATTTACAGTTGGAGAAGTTAAGGCCTAAGGTCACATCAGGGTCAATGACAGAACTAAGCTAAGCTTTCCTCATTTCCACTCCAACTGTCAAAAAATAAAAAAGTAAAAGAGGGGAAAAGGAGAAAACTACATAAATAAAGCAAAGGAGAGTCCAAACGTCTCTGATGGAAAGAAAAAGCAAGATTAACCCCTGGAGAGCTGCTGCTCCCCTACTACAAGCCTTCTCCCTAGACCCAAGGGAAGCACCATACCCTTTGCTAAGGCTGGGACTGACTCTTTACTAGACAGGGAGTGACTCAGTTACCTGGCAGAATAGCCCACTCCTAGGGGCTTTCTTTTATGTTTTCTGGGGTCTCTCCCTTGGTGGTTGCCTGGCACCATCCCATCCATCTTAGACTTCTTATGTTTTGGCTTCTGCTGAGATTCTGTTGCTTCTCCATTAACCTCTTCTCCCAATCTGCTCATTCCTTTGCTTCGAAATGGGATGTCGACGACACCCTGGCATTTTTCCAAGACTTTTCTCCAGCTACTGTGGTCATCGTTTTTTTCTCCAGGTGAATTCCTAGAGAAAGGGTATCCAAGAAGATGAAGAAAGAGAGCCACTGAAATCTGGGCATCCCTGGCAGCATAAATTACCTGAAGAGAAAAGTCAGAGATCAGTGGAATCTGGAAGGTAAACCAGAGAGAGCAACTTCAAAGTCAATCACAAAGAAATAGATAGCTCTTAGTATCCTAATTCAAAATGTATGACAACCTGGGCACCATATACTTCCTTAAAACTTTTTATTATAAAAATTTTCAAACTATACAAAAGTAAATTGAATAGCATGATTAACTCTCATGTTCGCTATGTTTTTAACTAAAATAGCTAAAAGAATGACTTACTCTAAATGCTGGAAAATCCTCACCTATATAAATCAGTGAAGTTTCTATCTGCTACCAAATTGCTGGACAGATTTCTCTCAACTTTGGGGGAAGGGTAGTTAACAAAGGCCTGAAAGCTAGTACATGAAATTCACTTTGGAGGCAGTCATCCTCTGGAATAGCTGAAATCATGATTCATTAAGAGGTCTGTGTGACTGTCAATCAGAAATGACCTGCCATATCCATTAATAAGATATTGAAAACAAAGAAAACAAATAGGTTTCAAACATGGGCCTCAAATCAAAGTCACAGGGCCCATTCCTGGAATTTATTTATTTAATAGTAGTAAGTCATTCTCCTAAGCAACTAGTGATACACAAGCTGGTCACAAAGAAAAGTACTATGGGCCAGGCACAGTGGCTCACCCCTTTAATCCCAGCACTTTGGGAGGCCAAAGCGAGTGGATCACCTGAGGTCAGGAGTTTGAAACCATCCTGGCCAACGTGGTGAAACCCTGTCTCTACTAAAAATACAAAAAATTAGCTGGGTGTGGTGGCGGACACCTGGAAACCCAGCTACTCGGGAGGCTAAGGGAGGAGAATCGCTTGAACCAAGGAGGCGAAGGTTGCAGTGAGCTGAGACCGCGCCACTGCACTCCAGCCTGGGAGACAGAGCAAGACTCCATCTCAAAAAAAAAGGAAAAGTACTGTGGTCAAAACTAAAATTCCGCTGGGCGCAGTGGCTCATGCCTGTAATCCCAACACTTTGGGAAGCTGAGGCGGGCAGATCACCTGAGGTCAGGAATTCGAGACCAGCATAGCCAACATAGGGAAACCCTGTCTCTACTAAAAATACAAAAAATTAGCTGGGCACGGTGGCATGCACCTGTCATCCCATCTACTCGGAAGGCTGAGGTAGGAGAATCGCTTGAACCTGGGGCTTGAAACCGGGAGGCAGAGGTTGCAGTGAGCTGAGATCGCACCACTGCACTCCAGCCTGAGCGACAGAGTGAGACTCCATTTCAAAAAAAATAAAATAAATAAAATTCTTAAAAACTAAAATTAACAGGTTTTCCCAACAAAAAGTATAAGGACTTTAAAATTCTATTACTTCACCTTTAATAACCAAGCCAGTGAATAATTCTATTAGTAAGGACCATTTATACTTTTAGAGTAAAACAAGTTTGGATAAAATTTTCCACCTAGATCCAACAATCTACATATCTATTAGCAGACTATTTCCCACAGAAGAATGTGTGCTTGAATGCAAAGACCAGAGTTCTCTTTAACACATTATTTTCTAATGATAAAGAAACAAATGGTACTAGGATGACTGGAGGTCCACATGAAAAAGAGTGAATGTGGACCCCTACCTCACAAGACACACAAAAATTAACTCAAAATGGATCACAAATTTAAATGCAAGAGCTAAAACTATATGACTTTTAGAAGAAAACATAGGAGCCAATCGTCATGACCTTGGGTGAGGCAATGATTTATTGAGTGTGACACCAAAAGCACAAGCAATTAAAAGAAGAGATTTTTAAAAAGAAACTGATAACTGGAGCTCATCAAAATTAAAAACTATTGTGCTTCAAACAAATAATGGGAGAAAATACTTTATAGATCATCTACCGGAAAAGGATCTAGAATATACAAAGAATTCCTAAAACTCAAAAATAAAATAACAAATGACCCGATTAAAACATGGGCAAAGGTTATGTATGAATACACATTTCTCCACAGAAGATATACAAATGGCCAATACGCACATGAACAGATGCCCAGCATCATTACTCACGAGGGAAATGTAAATCAAAACCACAATGAAATACCACTTCATACCTACTAGGATGGCTCTAATGGAAAAGACTGACAATAACAAATGTCAGGAAGGATGTAGAACACCAGCACCCTCATACACTGCTGGTGGGAATACAAAATGGTGTAGCTACTTTGGAAACCAGTTAACATTTCTCAAGGAAGAACAAGTGGTAACTGACTCAGCAAACAAGGTTGAAACTAGGCCTATGCAAGTGGTATGGCAAAAAGCCTAAGTTCTAATGGGTTTAAGCCACAGAACCAGGAAAGCATGAGGAATGGAGACACCAGGTATCTGTGAAGGCAAGGGTGAAAACAGAAGGGTAAGGTGAAATCTCCATAGAGAACACTTACACCCTGCTCTCCTCCTTTACAGCACAGGGCCAGACAACTATCCCTCCCCTAGCCCAAAAGACAGTAAAAGTTTAAATCGTATAATGGTTAAACCACAGAGGATCTGGACCTGGTAATACCACGCACAACTGAAGGGAGGGACGAAATGTCACCTGAAGAAAGGGGGATTAAGGGAGAGATTACACACTGAATGTTAAGACCACTGGTGCCTTTCCCCCACTCAGTGACTGGAATATAGGTAGTGGGGCTTACGCTTCTTGAATAGAATACTAGAAGATTCATCTCTGGAGAAACTAAGTCACCTGAGAGAAAAGACACGGTTACTGACATTTTTTTTTTTACTACTCATGCTCCCTTTCTCAAGAAGCTGTTATGAATGTACTCCGCCAAAGCAAGAAAGGAAAAAGATGTGGAATTTAAAAAACAGAGGATCTACTATGAAAGAGAGAGGTGAAGGGAATTCCACGCTGATGGTAAATGCAAATTCCAGGAGGAGAGTTGGGCAGCAGGCCTAGAGTGCAGTCCGTCCTGGGAGGAGCCAGATGAGAGAGGGCTCTAGGAAAGAAGGCTCCAAGGGAAAATGAAACAAGTAAGTGACCTGATGGGTGTCTGAACCAGCCCAGAGGAGATCCATAGTTCTGGTAAGGAGTCTGGGGTGGAAACAATAGGTACATGGACACTATGCAAACAAAATACTAATTATTAATCCTGGGAAATAAAAGTAACTGCAGTTTACTATGTGACTCAGCTATAAATAATATAAATACTGGATATTAATCTGATAAAAATGATGATTTGCCTAAATTGGGAGGATAGGGAAGAGAAGTATTTGTCTAGGGGCAGGGGAGCTGCAAGAGTACTAAACCGTATCTTCCATAGTATGAAGTCAAAAGATAATATATATAGATAAGGAAGAATAACGCATGCATGTAATTTAGAAGTATAATGATAATTACCAGAAAGAAATGAAAGTGGTTGCCTCTGAGGAGAAGAAGGAAGAAGGATTAGGAATGGGGAAAGGTAATACAGGGAACTATTTACTGCTTCTGAAAATAAGTTATAACTCCTACACACTTATAACACTATGTTTTTTTTTAAATTATGCATTTGTATTCATAAAAAAAAAAAAATCCCTTTTTCTGAAATGCCCAACATATAGTAAAAGGTCAAAAAAATCAGGCCTCTTGACCAGGTGCAGTGGCTCACACCTGGAAGCTGAGGTGGGCGGATCATTTGAGGTCAGGAGTTTGAGACCAGCCTGACCAACGTGGTGAAACCCCATCTCTACTAAAAATACAAAAAAAATTAGCCGGGCGTGGTGGTGCACGTCTGTAATCTCTGAGGCAGGAGAATTGCTTTAATCCAGGAGGCAGAGGTTGCAGTGAGCCAAGATCATACCAGCTGGGGTAACAGAGTGAGACTCCATCTCAAAAATGAAACAACAGCAGGACTCTTATCTTTTATTTAAGTGATTATTTTATTGTAGACCAGTTAATTGCATTATCACCAGATAATGAATCCATTTTAAGGCATCTCCATCCAATACTTAATACTACATTTGAGAATTTTAATTTTGTTTTTTTTTTTTTTGAGACGGAGTTGCGCTCTGTGGCCCAGGCTGGAGTGCAGTGGCGCGATCTCTGCAGACTGCAAGCTCCGCCTCCTAGGTTTACTTATGCCATTCTCCTGCCTCAGCCTTCCAAGTAGCTGGGACTAAAGGCACCCGCCACCACGCCAGGCTAATTTTTTGTATTTTTAGTAGAGACGGGGTTTCACCATGTTAGCCAGGATGGTCTTGATCTCCTGACTTCGTGATCCACCCGTCTCGGCCTCCCAAAGTGCTGGGATTACAGGTGTGAGCCACCACGCCCGGCCGCGCCTGGCCGAGAATTTTAATTTTATAAACAGTTATACTTCAGAAACAATGACCTTCCATTCTTCAACTACTCTGATAAGAAGTACCTGGTCCTCTGTAAGAGTCTCAGCATCCCAGTTGCTGCAACGAAGTAGAAGGGACTTGTCAAGGGGAAAGTTCAAAACAGTCTCAGCGAGGGATTTCAGGCTAAGCCCATTACAGAGCAAATTGTTTCTAAAAGAAATAAATAAATAAAACCATGCATCAAAAATGGGCAAAGGACATGAACAAGAAAATCAAAAGAGACATAACTAACAAACTAAAATAAAATTCCATTTTATAGTAAAAAATTGTGGTAAGCACGGATTTTAATCAGGCCTTCTCTTAGTTTACCAAATCTCCAACCTTGTAGTGACTGTGTCACTTCAGGCAGGGCAAGAGGCTGTTTTAGTCCACAATGTTATAAATGAGGACCTGTACATAAACATGAGGAGGTAATTATGACCCCCGCCCCAAAAAGACAAGCTGAAATCAAATTTCCATAGGAGTAAAATTCTAAAGGAAATCTCTCTTCCTCCCAGATAAGGGCCAGTCTACCATCATTTTTGGCCTAAAGCAGGGTCTGTAAACTCAAAGGCTTATCAGGAGGAGCCAGGGGTTACAATGGGAGTGGTGGGGACTCTGGCAAACTGAACAGAGCATGCTCATCTAAAGGGCACATATGCTACCCAGCCAAATGCTGCCATCTAGAACTGTAGACTCAGTGTAGTCAGATTACCTAATTTTTCAAGAGAAGCCAGAAATACAGATTTTTACATTAAATCTTCTTGATTTAAATAAAAATTTCCAAAAATATCATACGGGAAAAAAGAAAACCAAAAACCCTTTGCAGCCATAATTTAGCCAATGGGACCACCAGCTTTTAGCCTATAGCTGTGAGATATCTCAGTAATGTTTGATCTAAAAAGACTAATTCTAGGTAACCAAAGTTTCACAGAAGTTGGAATGTCTTCTCACAAATTCAATACGCATCTTAGAAGCCTGTAGGCTCCTATACAATTTCACATGTTTCACTACTGATTCCCAGGCATCTACAAATCTGGCTAAAATATTTGTCCCACAGCTACAGGAATCCCAGCATTCATACAAACCACACCTCTGCCGCATGGCTAGGTATCGGAGGTCCAGGCACCCCCTAACAACGAGGCCATAATCCTGCAGAAGCTTGCTGGCATCTTCTGAGCATCCCACTCCAACTTTCAAAATGGTGCCATCTGCCAAAATATTCAGTAACGTTCTTGGTAGTGTTTTTCCTCCACAGATTAGCTTAGGCAGGCGAATCAAGACACAGAGGCCACTTGGGGAGGCCATTTGTAGAAGTGACAGAGGGCTGGCTTTGCCTTCCAAATTTACCTGCAACAGAGGAAGACAGGGTTGTGGTTCACACCTTAGCACAGCAGCAAGCACAACAAATAACTGTGGCAAAAAAGTCTAAGAGGTGAATCCTTAAATTCCCAAAGGGAGCATCTGACCAGGTTTTGGTTTGCATCTACAGATAAGCTTACAGTAACGAATGCAATGGACTTTGTGAAGCAACAGCCTAAACAAAGGTTACCGAGAACCCCAAACACCAAGGCCTGAAATACGAGTGGTCCATAAACAGTGACCAGCCGACACAGGGGAGCTCTGGGACATACACTGGCAGTCATATAGAACATGCTGGTTTTACAACGCTAAGGAGGCCGGGCGCGGTGGCTCATACCTGTAATCCCAGCACTTTGGGAGGCCGAGGCAGGCAGATCACCTGAGGTCAGGAGTTCGAGACAAGCTTGGCCAACACAGCGAAACCCCAACTCTACCAAAAATACAAAAATTAGCTGGGCGTGGTGGCACATGCCTATAATTCCAGCTACATGGGAGGCTGAGGCAGGAGAATCACTTGAACCCAGGAGGCAGAGGTTGCAGTGAGCTGAGATTGCGCCACTGCACTCCAGCCTGGGAGACAAGAGTGAAACTCCATCTCAAAAAAAAAAAAGAAAGGCTAAGGAGTACAGTGTGAAATGATAAACATCCTCTTTTCATTATCCAGCCTCTCTAATGTACACGCAGGTAACTCTAGTCATTTACCTTATCATCAATGACTCAAGATCCAATTTTTAAAAAGAGGTAGGAGATAAGTGGTACCTGATAATATAATAAATCCTGGTAGCACAAAGTGCTTTCTCAGCATTTTCTAGTCACAAATGGCGTTCATAAAAAGAAAATATATATATATATTGAGCATGTTAGGGCCTTTAAATCTTAAAAGATACAAAAACACTTTATACAGTAAGTGATCAAGGTTTAATCTTTTTTCTTTTTTTGAGACGGAGTCTGGGTCTGTCGCCCAGGCTTGAGTGCAGCGGCTCAATCTTGGCTCACTGCAACCTCTGCCTCCCGGGTTCAAACAATTCTCCTGCCTCAGCCTCCCAAGTAGCTGGGATTATAGGCATGCACAGCCATGCCCGGCTAATTTTTGTTATTTTTTGTAGAGATGAAGTTTCACCATGTTGCCCTGGTCTCGAACTCCTGACCTCGAGTGATCCTTCTGCTTTGGCCTTCCAAAGTGCTGGGAATTCTCCTGCCTCAGCCTCCTGAGTAGCTGGGATTACAGGCATGCACAGCCACACCCAGCTAATTTTTGTATTTTTTGTAGAGATGAAGTTTCACCATGTTGCCCTGGTCTCGAACTCCTGACCTCAAGTGATCCTTCTGCCTCAGCCTTCCAAACTGCTGGGATTACAGGCATGAGCCACTGTGCCTGGCTGAAGCTTAATATTTTTGGGGTCATAGAAAGGTTTGAAAAAATGCTGAAAGTTAAGGATGTTATTCCTAGAAAAATGTATACACAAAACTCACATACATTTTCAAGGGATTAAAGTTTCCCTAAAGCTATCGACAGAACCCAGATTAAGTACCCAATAAATTCCAATCCTTCTCACTTGTCAGGAGAGGAATATAGGTGAATTAGTTTGACAAAATATGGTGAGATCATGGCAAAGCTAGGACTACCACACTATCACCTAAATTTCCCAGTCCCTAGAATAGCAGTTCTCAACTGAGGGTAATTTTATACCCCAAGAGACATTTGACAATATCTGGAGAAATGTTTGGCTGTTACAAGTGGGGAGGAAGTACATAGGCATCTAGTAAGCAGAGGCCAGAAGGCTGCTAAACATCCTACAATGTACAAAATAGTTCCTTAAAACAAAGAATCATCTGCCCAAAATGTCAATAGCGAGGAGGCTGAGAAACTGCTCTAGGGCAATGTGGTCCTTTTGCTACTGTGCTAGCTGCCTGCTGGGCCTGCAGTGCCACAGTTGCATACAAAGTAATGGAAGACAGCGTGCTGATTTAAAGAATTTATAATCTTATAGGAAGAGCAGGATGGATACACATAAACACAAGCTCACACACACACAAAATGACATGGTAAATGCCAAAGGAATGTTTCAAGCAAAGTGTCACAATTAATCAGAGGAGGGACATTGCATAGTTGAAGTGACCAAAATCACACAGAGGAAATAGTCAAGATCACAAAAGAACTGCTGTTAAAAAAAAAAAAATTGGGGAGGGCTCTGGCCCTCAACTTTTTTTCCAAGTCTTGCTCTGTTGCCCAGGCTGGAGTACAGTAGCACAATCTCAGCTAACTGCAACCTCTGCCTCCCGGGTTCAAGTGATTCTCCTGCCTCAGCCTCATGAGTAGCTGGGATTATAGGCACCTGCCATCACACCTGGCTAATTTTTGTATTTTTAGTAGAGACAGGGTTTCACAATATTGGCCAGGCTGGTCTCAAACTCTTGACCTCAAATGATCCACCCACTCAGTCTCCCAAAGTGCTGGGATTACAGGTGTGAGATACCTCTAGCCCTCAACTTCTTTTCTAAGGTGGAGTAAAACCATGATCTAACCACAAAAGACTTAGGCTTCCTTCTTAGGCACTGCTTTACCAATGAGGGCTATTTCCCTATCCTCACACGAAAGCATGCCAGTTTGATCTCATTGTCTATTTCTTGGGGCTTCGCCAAGGTTAAAAACACCTATAAAAAACTTGACTACTGGGGTTCCTGTTCTCTCATAATTCATCTGGATGTGACCAAATTACCTTTTTAAAAATTAATGAGTAGTTCCTTCCCTCTGTGATATCAACTTTCTCCAAGAAAAAGCTATAAATCTCTACTTCTAATAGCTAGAACTGCTAATTTGACATAAAACGCACTACAAATTTCTAAGGTTGGATATTTGTACCTCTTTACAATCACGTCTCATTGTCTACCATACATTGATTTCCTTGTTAATATAGTGGTGAGTAAAAAGAAAAGAAAAAGATAAAATACATTAAATAAATAACTAGATAAATAGACAGGTAAATTGAGTTGTCTTTAATGTTTCTGGATTGTGCTTAAGATCCAATATACTATAATCAAAGTTTTCTCACTAGGAATCCAAATGTTTATGATTCCTCTAGCTACATAACTTATATTGAATATATAATTGGAAGAATAATGGTTCTAGGACAGTCAATTTAGCTTAAAGAAAAAGATACTTAGTCTTTATTTCTCATACTTCCCCCCCTTTTGCTTTCTAATGTCTTTTTGCCCTGACATCACTACTAATGGAAAACAAGAAACCCTTGGCTTATCAACATCATTAAAAAGTGACACATTTAATCCTAGATTAAATAAAATTAGTCAACATATATAGAAGTTTGAGACATATACTACATATATTTATAAATTACACACATATATTACTGCATTAATGTGTTATAGATACACAAAACACAAAGTTTAACTGAGTAATACCACCAATCATTACGGATACAATTTGTAACACTCTGCTGTTTCAGTGATTCATTTAGAGAACACTGGGTTCGAGTCCTCCTTCCAGAAGCCAGGGGATATCCATTTTGGCTTCAGTATTCTTAAAAGAAAAAAACCAACAAAACAAAACAGTATTCTTAAAAAATAGTTTCTGGAATGGCCTGTGATTGTTTAAATGACTTCATGAAGGCAGCAAAGAACGTGGGACCATCTTCTGGGCTGGAACAGGTTAACGAATGAGCACCCCTAGTTTGTGGAGTTTATGTATCAGTTAAATTTAGGCCAGGGTTTTGAGATAGGAATGAGTTTACCCTGTTCAGGCAACAGAACTAAGGCCCAATGTGGCTAGACCCTGGTAAGAGTAGGATGGGAAGAGAGTAGGAGGAGACAAAATCAGAGATGCTGAAAGAAGCTACAGCAAGTAAGACCTTAAGAGCATGTAGGTAATTGAGACATTCGCGTTTTATTCTTTTTTTTTCTGAGACGGAGTCTCACTCTGTTGCCAGGCTGGAGTGCTGTGGTGTAATCTTAGCTCACTGCCACCTCCGCCTCCCAGGTTCAAGCGATTCTCCTGCCTCAGCCTCCCGAGTAGCTGGGACTTCAGGTGCCTGCTACCATGCCCAGGTAATTTTTGTATTTTTAGTACATACGGGATTTCACCATGTTGGCCAGGATGGTCTCGATCTCTTGACCTCGTGATCCACCCGCCTTGGCCTCCCAACGTGCTGAGATGACAGGCGTGAGCCACTGCACCTGGCCATCTGCATTTTACTCTAAGCAATGGAAAGATTTTGGGCAGAGGACTGACACAATCTGATCCGTATTTTTGTTAGTTACTGTACAGAGAAAGGATTGCTACATGTGCAAGAGTCAAAGCAGGGAGGCCAGTCAGGGGAAGATTTGCAATAGTCCAGGTGAGAGATACTTGAAGCTTAGACTTAGGAGGTAGTAGGGATGTGATATAGTTTGGATCTGCGTCCCCACCCAAATCTCATGTTGAATTCTAATCCCCAATGTTGGAGGTAGAGCCTGGTGGCAGATGACTGGATCATGAGATGGAGTTCTTATAAATGGTTTAGCACCCTTCCCCGCTGGTACTGCATACTGAGTGACTTCTCAAGATAATGGTTGTTTAAAAATGTGTGGTGGCTGGGTGTGGTGGCTCATGCCTGTAATCCCAGCACTTTGGGAGGCCAAGGTGGGCGGATCGCTTAAGTCCAGGAGTTTGATACCAGCCTGGACCACATGGGGATGGGTATGGTGGTGTGTGCCTGTAGTCCCAGCTACTCCAGAGGGTGAGGTGGGAGGATCATTTGAGCCTGGGAGGTGGAGAGTGCAGTGAGCCAAGATCGCGACACTGCACTCCAACCTGGGTGACAGAGTGAGACCCTGTCTCAAAAAAAAAAAAAAGAAAGAAAAGTGTGTGGCACCTCCCGGCCATCTTGGTCCTGCTCCTTCCATATAAGACGCCTATTCCCGCTTTGCCTTCCACCATGAGTAAAAGCTTCTGGAGGCCTCCCCAGAAGCAGATGCTGCCATGCTTCCTGTACAGCCAATTAAACCTCTTTTCTTTATAAATTACCCAGTCTCAGGTATTTCTTTACAGCAGGGCAAGAATGGACTAATATACTGGGTCTACAGGATGATGGTTTTGGGAAAATCACCTTGCTCAACCTTTATTGCACCAATTATTTGTACCTGTTATGCAAGGAAATATGTAGCCAGAGTCTCCAGAAAGGACCAGGCAGGAGTCAGAAGACCAAAATGGTATTTAATGTCTCCACCTGCCTCAGGAGAAGGGCAATAATAGCTTCTAAAACATGGCAGGATATTCATTTTGTACTGGTGATTTATCCATAGTTACACCTCATTATAGGTAACTCAAAGAAACCTATACCTTTTTGAGATAGCATGCTGTGTTATTTCCTGCTTTGTATAACCACTTCTTTGAATTTGCATGTATTTTGCCATTAAAGAAATTTAACATATTATAACTGTCTGTTTATCTCTGACTTTCAATCATACCACCATCCTGTTGGACAACCCTCAGAGAGAAGAACGTCTCACTGATTTTAATCTTAAAGGTGGGGAAGACTAGGGATAACAAGTTTGGGAAGAAAAATCAAGAATGAGTTCTGTTAGGAACATGTTAAGGTTGAGATGACTATTAGACATTCAAGGAGAGATGTCAAGTAGGCAGGTGGATATGAAAGATTGGCATTCTGATTTTGAGAGTAATCACCATATCAATGGTATTTAAAGCCATACAATTACATGAGAATACAGGAAAGGAATGTAAATTAGAAGACATAAATCAGTGGCCCATGGATCCATCTGCTGACTCACAGACATGCTTTTATTGTCATATTATTTTTGATCTCCAAGTATTTAAAAACTTATGCCAGAATTTTTAAATTAGTAGAGTTCACATTTTAAAAAATCCACACTCCAAGTTTCTTTTTAAAGAACTGGACAATCCAATAACAGTTGGCTTGAACTATATGGCAGCTTTCTCATTTATATGAGGCATGAATTCTCTAATTCACCAGGATGTCTTTTCAACTGAAGCCAACTGTCATCTTCCACTTCCCATCATATTTGTACACAACTATTTTTCTAATACAAAGAAATATTTCTCAGGATCTATGCTGCTAGTAAAACTACAAAAATGAAAGACCCTAGAGGCCTTATGTTTAAAGAAAAAAATGAAAGGTAATATATTTCCTTATGAATTTGAGAACATTCCTATGTATTAAAAAATGCAAACAATAACTCTGTATCATTCATTTACGGAATCTGTTTGGCTCTTGTAGCCACCCAATATCTGGGAGACCAAGCCTGATCCATTTCAATATTTAGATATCAGGTAAAACAACACAGGAGACAGAAGAATGTGAGTGTGATGCTTTTGGGAGCAAGAATAATGAGTCCAAATAAGTGTCCACTGGACTAGAAAACAAGAAAGCCATCAACTTGATCAGTTTCAGTGGAGTAATATGGAAAGATGTCAGACTAAAGTTGGTTGAAGAATAATGAAGAATAAGAAATTATATGCAAGAGAACAGAAGGAAAGAAACAATAGAAATAAGAGCAGAAATCAATTAACCACAAATATAAAGAAGATCAACAAAGTGAAAAGCTGGTTATTTGAAAACACTAATAAAATTGATAAACCCATGGAAGGGATTATGAAGAAAAAGAGAGAAGCACAAGTAAGCAAAGTCAGGAATGAAAAAAGAGACATTCCTAGATATCTACCAAACGGGGAAAAAACTGTCAGAGGATATCATAAACAAATATATGCCAATAATTTTTTTTTTTTTTTTGAGACAGAGTCTCACCCTGTCACCCCGGTTGGAGTGAAATGGCACAATCTCGGCTCACTGCAACCTCTCTGCCTCACGGGTTCAAGCAATTCTCCTGCCTCAGCCTCCCAAGTAGCTGGGATTACAGGTGTGCACCATAATGCCTGGTTTTGTTTTTTTTTTTTTGTATCTTTAGTAGAGACAGCGTTTCACCACGTTGGCCAGTCTGGTCTTGAACTCCTGACCTCGTGATCCACCTGCTTGGCCTCCCAAAGTGCTGGGATTATAGGTATGAGCCACCTCGCCTGGCCAGTCAATACTTTTTTTTGGAGGGGGAGACATGGTCTCGCTCTGTTGCCCAGGCTGTAGTGCAGTGGCGTGATCACAGCTCACTGCAGCCTTGGACTCCTGGGCCCAAGCCATCCTACCACCTTAGCTTCCTGAGTATCTGGGACTACAGATTCACACCACCATGCCAGGCTAATTTTTTAAATTTTTTGTAAAGACAGATTTTCATTGTGTTGCCCAGGCTGGTCTCATACTCCTAGCCTGAAGTGTGATCCTCCCACCTCAGCCTCCCACAGTGGTGGGATTACAAGCATGCGCCACTATGCTTGGTTTATGCCAGTAATTAAACATTTTAAAAGATAACATATTTAGATGATAGATGAAATATATAATTTATCAAAACTGAGACATTAATAGAAAATATGAATAGCTCCATAATGATTCAAGAAATTATATCAATAATTCAAAAACTTCCCTTAAAAGAAAACTCCAGATGGCTTCATCAGTAGATTCTAACTAAACAATTAAGTAAAAAAGAAAGACAGTCTTATACAAACTCTTCCAGAGAACATAAAAATAGGAAACACCCCTAATTTGTTGTATGAAGCTAGCATAACTTTTTTTAATCAAAGCCTGACAATGGCCAACCACAGTGGCTCACACCTGTAATCCCAGCACTTTTGGAGGCTGAGGCAGGAGACTGCTTGAGCTCAGGAGTTTGACAACCAGTCTAGGCAACACAGCGAGACCCCCATCTCCACAAAAAAATAAAAAATTAGCCTGGTGTGGTGGTGTGCACCTGTAGTCCCAGCTACCTGTGAGGCTGAGGTGGGAGGATCGCTTGAGCCTAGGAATTTGAGGATGCAGTGAGCTATGACTGAGCCACTACACTCCAACCTAGGCAAAAGGAAAACTCTATCTCTTATTGTTGACTGATTGATTAAGAAAGAGTTTCACTCTTGTTGACCAGGCTGGAGTGCAGTGGTGCAATCTTGGCTCACTGCAACCTCTGCCTTCAGGTTTCAAGTGATTCTCCTGCCTCAGCCTCCCCAGTAGCTGGGATTACAGGCGTCCGCCAGCAAACCCGGCTAATTTTTGTATTTTTAGAAGAGACGGGATTTCACCATGTTGGCCAGGCTGGTCTCAAACTCCTGACTTCGTGATCCGCCCGCCTCAG
>NW_012116265.1:25104140-25108042 GCF_000951035.1 Colobus angolensis palliatus
TCTCAAAAAAAAGCTGTCATTTTGAGATAGGGAATAAGTCAAAGATGTCCACTATCACCACATCTACTGAACGCTGTACTGTGATCCTAGCCAGGTACACCAAGGCAAGAAAAGAAAGAAAAAATGTCAAGGACGGGAAAGAAATAACATTGTCATTTTCAAAGATAATAGTCTACATAGAAATCCAAAAGAATCTACAAGTAATTAGAATAAGTGAGTTTAGAAAGGCTCCTTAATATAAGAGAAATATGTAAAACTCAATTGCATTTCCATGTACCAGAAACAGAAAAATGTTTAAAATCTCCATTTATACTTAAATTTAAAAATCACAGAAAACTATAAATACATTATTAAGAGAAACTAAAGGTCTAAACAAATACTTAGATTCAAAAACTCAATATTGTGGTCTAGCAATTCCACTACTGGATATATACTCAAGTGAAATAAAATTAGTATGTCAAAGAGATAGTTGCACACCCATGTTTACTGCAGCACCATTCACAATAGCCAAGATACAGAATCAACCTAAGTGTTCGTCAACAGACGAATGGATAAAGAAAATGTGATATATATATATATATATATCTTTCTCTCCAAAATGGAATACCATTTGTCCGTAAAAAATAATGAAATCTTGTCATTTGTGACAACACGGCTAAATCTGGAAGACATTATGTTGTTAAGTGAAACAAGCCAGGCACAGAAAGATAAATACTGCATGAGCTCTCTCATATGTGGAATCTAAAAAAGTTAATCTTGGTGGGCATTGTAGCTCCCTCCTGTAATCCCAGCTACTTGGAAGGCTGAGGTGGAAGGATCACTTGAGGCCAGAAATTCAATACCAGCCTAAGAATCATAGTGAGACCTCATCTCTTAAAAAAAAATAAAAATTAGCCAGTTGTAGTAGTGTGTGCCTGTAGTCCTAGCTACTTGGGAGGGTAAGGCAGGACTGATTGAGCCTAGGACCTCAAGGCTGTAGTGAGTTAT
Organism: Colobus angolensis palliatus; assembly: GCF_000951035.1. Classification (NCBI taxonomy): domain Eukaryota; kingdom Metazoa; phylum Chordata; class Mammalia; order Primates; family Cercopithecidae; genus Colobus; species Colobus angolensis. The sequence goes on from NW_012116265.1 coordinate 25,105,128, forward strand.
GATCACACCACTACACTCTAGCCTGGGTGACAGAGCGAGAACATGTCTCTAAAAAGTAAAAATAAAAAATAAAAGAGTTGATCTCATAGAAGTAGAGTAGAATAGTAGTTACCACAGGCTAGGATGGTTGGGAGGAGAGGAGGATGAGAAAATGTTGATCAAGAATATATAATTACAGTTATATAGGAGGAATGAGTTCAAGAGATCTAGTGTACAGCATGGTGACTATAGTTAATGATGATATATTGTATTATTAAAATGCAAAGACAGTGTATGCTAAGTGTTCTCATCATTAAAAAATGATAACTATGTGAAGTAATGCATTTGTTAATTAGCTAGATTTAATTATCCCACAATGTATATATGCATGAAACATTATATATAATACATACAATTTCATGTCAATTTTTAAAAAGCCTTCAATGATATAAAGAAGTCAGTTCCCTACAAACTTATCTATACAATACAATCTCAATTAAAATTTCAAGAAAATTTTATAGGACCTGAAAACTGATTCTAAAACGTGTAAGAAAATGCAAGCCAGGTGTGGTAGCAGGCACCTATTGTCCCAGCTACTCGGGTGGCTGAGGCAGGAGAATGGCTTGAACGCAGGAGGTGGAGGCTGCAGTGAGCTGAGATCATGCTACTGCACTCCAGTTCAGGTGACAGAGTGAGACTCCATCTCACAAAAGAAAATGTAGAGTATCAAGATTATCCAAAATATTGTGGGAAAAGAACAAGATGGCAGGTCTTGCTGTCCCAGATATCCAGAGTTATTTTAAAGCAAAGGTAAATTAAAAAATATATAATAATTGGTGGGAGAACAGAAAAATAGACAATCAAGAAGACAAAAATAGATCTAGACACATACAGACACTCATTCTGTGATAAAGTGGCATTGCAGAGCAATCAGGAAAGGTTTATCTTTTCAATCTGTGATTCTAGGCAGATTGGCTATCCCTTTGGGAGAAAAAATTAAACTTAACCCTACTGCACATCATATACAAACACACCTAAAAAATCAATTTCAGGTGGATGGTAAATCTGAATCGCCAAGGTTAAAACCATAAAACTCCAAGAAAATAACATGGGGAGAATATGTTCATGACTGTGTATAAGAAAAGACCTGACAAACTTTACTACACAGATCTTCTGTTTATCAAAAGAAAACATTAAAAGAATGTAAAGGCAATTCATGGAATGGGAGAAAACATTTACAGCATAAATTTAACTCCCAGAGGTTCATATGCAGAATATACAAAGAACTTCTATAAAGATAACTCGATAGAAAATGAGGCAAGAAAAAAAAAGAAAATGAGGCAAGAGACTTGAACGGACACTTCATAAAGGAGGATATCCAAATGACCAATAAAATACAAAAAGATGTTCAATTTCATTAGTAATCAGGAATATGCAAATTAAAATAATAGTGAACTATTACTACAAGCCCAACAGAATGGATAAAATTTTAAAATGTGACAGTACCAAATGTGGACAAGGATGTAAAACAAAGGCAATTTTCATATATAGGGAGGTTAAATTAGTATAATCACTTCTCAAAACAGCTGGAAACAATGGGATCATTCATATGCTACTGATGGGAAGGTAAATTCATAAAAAGATCTTGGTAAACAGTTTGGCATCATTTATAAAAGTTAAAGTTGTGCGTGCACATGCACACACACACAAACTCCATGACCCAGAACTCCACTCATAGACACATATGCCCAGTAATGAATGTAAATGTTCAATTGCACCATTCTTTGCAAGAGCCCCCAAATGTAAATGACATATTGTATTACACACACACACACACACACATATATATACATTTTTTTTTTTTTGAGATGGACTCTCGCTCTGTCACCCAGGTTGGAGTACAATGGCACAATCTCAGCTCACTGCAACCTCTGCCTCCTGGGTTCCAGCGATTCTCCTGCCTCAGCCTCCCGAGTAACTGGAATTATACCTGTATGCGCCACCACACCTGGCTAATTTTTGTGTTTTTAGTAGGGACGGGGTTTCACCATGTTGGCCAGGCTGGTCTTGAACTCCTGACCTCAGGTTCAGGTGATCCACCTGCCTCAGCCTCCCAAAGCGCTGGGATTACAGGTGTGAGCCACCGTGCCTGGCCTATATTGTATTATATTTACACTATACACACACACACACACACACACATATGTGTATATATACATATACACTATATACTATATATATTACATATACACTATATATACACACGTGTCTATATATAGATACACATGTGTGTATATATGTCCATTAATAGAATGAAAAAATAAGTCATGGTATATTTATACCATGGAATACTATATGGCAACAAATCATAGTCACACACAACACAGGTAAATCTCACAATGTTTGGAAAAAGAAGCCAGACCAAAAAAGAGCACATACTCGATGATTCATTTATACTAAATTTAAAAAACAGATAAAATTAAACTACAGTGCTTAGGGAGGCATGCCTAAGTAGTAAAAGTATAAAGAAAACAAGAAAGTAAATACCATGAGACAGGACAATGGTAACCCTTAGAGGGCAGTGAGGGGACAATGATTGCAAGGGGGCACAACGGCAGCTTCTGGAGTCCTAGTAATCTTGCGTTTCTTGACCTAGTTTCTAGTTACACAGCTGTTCTCTTTACATAAATCATTCAGTGTTTATTTTTGTTCCAGGCACTTTTCTTGATGTGTTATATTTCACAATAAAAAAGTCTAAAAAAAGACTCAGGGGCAGGTTAAACAGATTAGACAAAGCCAAATAAAGAAAAAGGGAATTGTAAAAGAGACCAGAAGAAATTGTATATAATGAATCTAGAGAGACTAAGATATGTTAAATATTAAATTCCAGCAAGAGGCTGGGCACGGTGGCTCCCACCTGTAATCCCAGCACTTTG
>NW_012116265.1:25109292-25115796 GCF_000951035.1 Colobus angolensis palliatus
TCACACCTGTAATCCCAGCTACTCAGGAGGCTGAGGAGGGAGGATCACTTGGGCCTGGGAGGTTAAGGCTGCAGTTTGCTGTGATCGAACAACTGCATTCCAGCCTGGGCAAAAGAGTGAGACCCTGTCAACAAAAAAAGAAAAAAAAAAAAAAGAAGAAGAATACAGGAAGGTAAACACTTTGGTAAATCTAAACAAATATTGACTATAAAGCAAGAACATAGGCCAGGCACAGCCGCTCACGCCTGTAATCTCAGCACTTTCTGGGACCAAGGCAAATGGATTGCTTGAGTCCAGGAGTTTGAGACCAGCCTGGACCACACGGCAAAACCCTATCTCTACTAAAAATACAAAACAATTAGCCAGGTGCGGTGGCGCACACCTATAGTTCCAGCTACTCGGGAGGCTGAGGTGGGACAATCATCTGAGCTCAGGGAGGTCAAGGCTAAAGGGAGCCAAAATCCCATCACTGCAGTCCAGCCTGGGTGACAGAGTAAGACCCTGTCTCAAAAAAAAAAAAAAAAAAATCAACAACCATTGGAACCAAGTGACAGTGGTGGCACATACCTACAGTTCTAGCTACTTGGGAGGCTGAGACAGAAGGATCGTTTGAGCCCAGGAGTTCGAGGTTACAGCGAGCTATGATAGTACCACTGCACTGCAGCCTGGGAAACAGAGTGACACCACCCTGTCTCTAAAAAAAAACAATGAAGAACAAAACTAATAATTGAATAAGCATTTACATAAAAGTGAATGAAAAAGCAAAACAGGAATGGAGAATAAATAGAGCATGAATGGATGATTTTTCCTTTTATTTCTGTTTTCGTTTTTTCTTTTTTTTAGACAGGGTCTCACTTGCTCTGTCGCTCAGGTTGAACTGCAGTGGCGGGATCTCAGCTCACTGCAACCTCCACCTCCTGGGCTCAAGCGATTCTCCTGCCTCAGCCTCTCAAGTAACTAGGATTATAGGCGCCTGCGACCAGGCCTACCTAATTTCTGTCTTTTTAGTAGAGAGCGGGGTGGGGGGTTTCACCATGTTTGCCAGGCTGGTCTCGAACTCCTGACCTCAAGTGATCTGCCCACCTCAGCCTCCCAAAGTGCTAGGATTACAGGCATGTGCCACCGCATCCAGCCTATTTTTGTTTTCTATTCATCTCTTAAATGTATTCTATCTTATTTTTACAAGGAAAGAAGCCATGAATGACTTTTTCATTGAGTTTTTTATGACAGCAATCAGGAAAATGTAGTCATGCCTAAAGGGAAATGTGGCATTCAACCTGAGTTTAATACACATCAAAAGTCAAAATGAGGTGGGGGTTAGATTATTTGCCACTTTAACTTATCTATGCCTCTGCTATAGTAATTAAAGTGTTTTTTTATTTTATTATTATTATTATTTTGAGACACAGTCTTGCTTTGTCGCCCAGACTGGAGTGCAGAGGCGCAATCTCGGCTCACTGCAAGTTCACACCATTCTCCTGCCTCAGCCTCCCAAGTAGCTGGGACTACAGGTGCCCACCACCACGCCCGGCTAATTTTTTTGTATGTTTAGTAGAGACAGAGTTTCACCATGTTAGCCAGGATGGTCTCGATCTCCTGACCTCATGATCCGCCTGCCTCGGCCTCCCAAAGTGCTGGGATTACAGGCGTGAGCCACCACACCCAGCCATTAAAGTGTATTATTAGATCAATTACTATTCACTTCAGTCTACCCTGTTGTTGCTCAAGTTATACATAGTTTAGTTGGAATAATCCAGGTGCTTGGCACATGTGAATTTTCCTAATCTGCTAGAGCTTATCACTTAAACCCTGTTTTCTTTATTGTTGCTGATGTAAACAATTCTAAAATGATGTAACTTTTTATACAGAACAGATTAAAATCACTGATCCTTTCTTGATGGCCCAAGGTTATTGGTGTAAACTACTACTACTATTGCTGATATAAAGAAACACCCTCAGTAGCTGTGGTATAAGGGCTTTTGTGACTACAAAGCTCTCCCCACACTGTCAGGTGTTCTCTTTTTGGTCATCACAGTGTTGGCATCTAGTAGCCTCTTCTATCAACCTGTGAACTGATTTTGTGGAGCCATTCTGCTTAGGGACTCTTAATTACATTTCCTGGATAGAGCAAGATAAATAGAATTAGGGGTGGAGCCTGAAGATGTTATTAAACTGCTGCAATCTCATGATAAAACTTTAACAGATGAAGAGTTGCTTTTTGTGGATAAGCAAAGAAAGTGGTTTCTTGAGATGGAATCTACTCCTGGTAAAGATGCTGTGAACACTGTTGAAATGACAAGAAAAGATTTAGAATATTCCATAAACTTAGTTGATAAAGCAATGGCGGGGTTTCAGAGGACTGACTCCAATTTTGAAAGAAGTTCTACTGTGGGTAAAATGCTATCAAACAGCATCACATAGTAGAGAAAAATCTTTCATGAAAGGAAGAGTCAATCAATGTGGCAAACTTCTTTGTTGTCTTATTTTAAGAAACTGTCACAGGCACTCCAACCTTTAGCAATCACTAACCTGATCAGTCAGCAGTCATCAATATCAAGCCAAGACCCTCCACCAGCAAAAAGATTACAACTTGCTGAAGGCTCAGATAATTATTAACAATTTTTAGCAATAAACTATTTAAGTATGTACTTTTTAAAGATATAATGTTATTGCACACTTAATAAACTATAGTATAGTACAAATATAACTTTTTTTCCCCCCTGAGATAGGATCTCCCTCTGCCACTCAAGCTGAAGTGCAGTGATGTGTTCATAGCTCACTACAGCTTCAACCTCCTGGGCTCAAGCAATCCTCCTGCCTCAGTCCAAGTTTCTGGGACTACAGGTGGGTGTCGCCACACCTGGCTAATTTCTCTTTTTGTAGAGATGGGGTCTTGCTATGCTGACCTGGCTGACTGGTATTAAACTCCTGGCCTCAACTGATTTTCCCCACCTTAGCCTACCAAAGTGCTGGGATTACAATCACGAGCCACCACCACACTTAGCATAAGCATAACTTATATGTACTAGTAAACCAAAAAACTCATGTGACTCACTTTATTGCAACATTTGCTTTATTGCCGTGGTCTAACATCGAACCTGCAATATCTCCAAGTTATGCCCATATTGTGAAAATTAAATGAGATGATGCAAGCAAAACATACAGTACATGGCTTTGAGTAAATGATGTTTCAAATGTTAACTGTTATCTTTTAAAATCCTAAGTAATAATTTCCATTTAAATAGACTTCCTTATTTTCTCCATGGCATCCTAACAAAAATGCTACTACAAATATTAACAGTGGCTAATATTTCATGAACACTTACTACTACATGTTAACACTGTGCTGAATCCTTTCTAGGGGTTATTTGAATCCTTAGAAAAGCCACCGGAGATAAGTACCATGACGTTCCTATTACAAACAACCAACCAGCCAAAGACTCAGAGAGGCTAAATAGCTTGCCCAAGTTCACAGAATAAGTGGGGAAAATAGAATTCATATAGGTTTGACTCCAGAATCCATAATTGTAAGTACTCCCCCACCCTGAGAGGAACAGCAGCTTCTTTTGCTGCTAAAATCTGCTTACAAGCAAGTTGAGAACAAGCTAATTCATTCTCCTTTAACCTTATTTTCTACTTGACTGTCCAAGGTCCCAGTTGGAAAAGCAGAAGTTGTTTTTTTGTTTTTGTTTTTTTAACGTTTGCTTTTTAACTTACCCACTCACAGTCAATTCCAAGCACTGGAAAATCTTCTAATTCACTTCTAAGCAAGGGCTCGATTTGATCCCACTCTGCCTCCTGAGACACCGTCACCACCTTTGCTTTAAGGATCCGTTCCTCCCACGAGGATCTGGGGGCACTGGAATGCGGCTGATCATCTTCTGGAGGGGGCAGCTCTCTACTGCCCAGCACTTTCTGCTGTGGCTGTGGGGTCACAGGGCTTGTTTTACTCCTTCGGCGGCGCTGGATGCCTTTCCAGAGGACAAACCCCCCTACAGCCACACCCAGAAGGGTAGTCACTGTCAAAGCCACAAAGTTCTGTCTAGACATCTTCGACTTTTCTACTCTTTAGAAAAGCATATCACTAATCCCACAATCTGCAAAACAAATGGCAAAAATACATTTATATTTATACAGAATATAAACCTTTATATTTATATACAGAATATAAACCTTTACATAAACAAGTTTTCCTCTAAAGAAGTCCCATTTATAATATCCGTGCCCACAAACTAAAAGAACTGCTATAAATTTCCACGTGAAATAGTACAACAGTTTAATTTCTTCATCTTTATAATCTCTGTATTCCATCTCTATCTCCATCCTCACCCCAGGAAATCTCCCTGCCCTCTGACAGTTCCCCAGGGCTCTCTTAATGACATAAAATCATATCAATCAAAACAACAGGCTATCTGCACAATGAAGTGTGATCTAGGAAAAAAAACAAAACAAAACAATAAGCTAGACTCTCACCTCTAACTGCTGATTAATGAATGAATTTTTTAGTTAATGGATCTTCTTCAAAGTATTTTGCATTTTAAACCTTTGATCACCTAACGGTTGAAGGAAAACTTTTGCTTCTCAATTAAAAAAAATTGTAATCCTCAGTCAGTTGGTAGGGAGATTTTTTTGACTTCTCTGGAAGGTGGGGCAGCGAGGGAGTGGAGGAAACAGGCTTGAGTCAACACTTTCTGTTGCTCCAGAAGGCTCAGTAGTTCTTCATAGAAACTGATTCGGTTATTGTAGGGCAAGGCAGGGGGATATAAAAGAGAAAGGATAAGGAAAGAAAAAGAAAAAGGTAGAACTTAGAGAGATATCCAAGATGCATAGAAGGAGGTTGCAAACTGAAGTGTTCACAGTACCAAGCAGGTTAATGTAAATAAATAAAGCAAGCCACAAAATAGTCCCTTTTTCATTTTTCTATAACATGTGGCTTTCTCCATGTAGTTTCTGTTTTCCTATATGTGAGAAAGAAATGAGTATACAGCACTATTTCTGTACTATTAAAATAACAGTAAAAGTGCAACAGTAAATAGTAAGTGGCCTGGCCAGGTGTGGTGGCTCATGCCTGTAAACCCAGGACTTTGGGAGGCCGAGGTAGGCGGATCACTTGAGGTCAGGAGTTTGAGAGCAGCCTGGCTAATATGGTGAAACCCCATCTCTACTAAAAATACAAAAATTAGCCAGGCATGGTGGTAGGCACCTGTAATCCCAGCTACTCAGGAAGCTGAAGCAGGAGAATTGCTGGAACTTGGGAGGTGGAGGTTTCAGTGAGCCGAAACTACGCCACTGCACTCCAGCCTGGACGATGAGAGTAAGACTCTGTCTCAAAAAACAAAAAAAGTAAATGGCCTTTGGTCTCAGGGCCAGGGAGAAAACATGGGGCAGCAACCATTCGGCACAAGCTGATGACCCTGTGCAGAAAGAAGGCCCAGAGTGGTCAAATACTTTGCTTATTTAAGAGAAGTCAGGAATCTGAATTGTATATGAAATGTCACCATTTTAAAATGCTGGCAATAAATTTACAGTTTTAAAAAACATTGAGCCAGCCAAACAAAAACACACTAGGCACCAGGCTACCCATCCGTGGCCTCTGGCCTAAAAGCTAAATTGCCCAAAGACAGAGCAATCAGCTGCACCCTGCCTACACTTCTCTATGGCTGAAGGTTACCCACTGAATGTGTATGGTTTTTATTACTTTTTAAAAATTTCATCAATAATAAAAAAAAAATTTTTTTTAATTGGATGGAGTCTCGCTCTGTCGTCCAGACATGAGTACAGTGGTGTGATCTGTACAGTGGCTCACTGCAGTCTGAGTACAGTGGCGTGATCTCGGCTCACTGTAGTCTCTGCCTCCCAGGTTCAAGCGATTTTCCTGCCTCAGCCCCCCAAGCAGCTGTGACTACAGGGGTGTACCACCACATCCAGCTAATCTGCGTATTTTTAGTAGAGATAGGGTTTCACCATGTTGGCCAGGCTGGTCTTGAACTCCTGACCTCAAGTGATTCACCAGCCTCAGCCTCCCAAAGTGCTGTGATTACAGGTGTGAGCCACTGCACTGGGCCAAAAAAAATTTCATATTTACAACAACTTCTGGATTATAATCACGCCTATATAGATATGTGAGTATTAGAGAAGAAAAACTCAATCATAGCAATTATTACAGTAATAATGAAAAGTGGTAATAGCTATGCTGTTTTAAAAACATTTACTTTATTCCAGAAACTGTGCTAAGAATTTCATGTTATTTTCTCCAGTGCTTTTATTGAAGAGGAAACTGAGGCTTAATGAGATTAAATAACTTGTGCAGAGAAACTTCTGATTAATCTGAGAAGACATAAAAGTCCTTCCCTTTTCCACTCTAACCAATGCAAATGCTGAATAAGCCACTGAAAAGATAAAAATGTAATACACAGTTAAGGCCCGAAAAGAAAGAAAGAAATCATCAGGTGCCAGAAAAGGAAGAGGAAACCCAAAGTGGGTGGAAGGTTGAGTGCAGTGGCT
>NW_012116265.1:25116611-25118204 GCF_000951035.1 Colobus angolensis palliatus
CCATGGAAGATCAGTCCCTAGAAGGGGCTCACAATGAATCACAACAAAACAAAGCCCTAAAGCCAATAAAAATAGTACATAGAGCCGTCAAATATTTCCATACCTGAGATCTGAAAAGGACTTTAAAGAATATTCAGAGATATTAATGAAAATAATAACCAAAATGAAGACAAAAAATGTACAATTCTAGATATGAAAAATAGTTATTAAAAAATTTTTAAAACTCAATACTCAATAGACAGGTTAAAATGTAGACCACACATACAGAGAGAGCTAATGAATTGAAGAAAAAAATCTGAGGAAGTCACCAGAATGTAGTAGACAGATAAAGAGGCAGAAAACATACAGAGGCCAGGCATGGTGGCTCACACCTGTAATCTTAATACTTTGGAAGGCGGAGGTGGGAGGATCACTTGAGCCCACGAGTTCAAGACCAACCTGGGCAACATAATGAGATCCCATCTTTGCTAAATTTTTTTTTAAAACAGAAAGAATACACAACAAAGCAGAGACATGGCAAATGGACTGAGAAACTCCAATATTCAAGGAATAAAGATTTGGAATGTATGAAAAGGGCCAGATTTTGTACTATTCTCTGAGTCCCAAGCTGGATAAATTAAATCTATTCATAAAAAGACTCACATAAGAATGTTCATAGCAGTTACTTGTTTGTAACAGCCAAAATCTGGAAACAGCCTGTTGGCCTGACTGATGAATGCATGACTGCTGGTTCATTCATTGTCTGTCCATGAGAACAGGAGCCTTAACTGGCTTTGTTACCACCATATCCCCAGTGACTCAGCACAGAGTTGATGTACTCAGTGAATAGTTACTGAATGAATGAAATTCAGCTCAAGGTTAACATTTGTATAATAAATGTCTCTAATTCAATCACCAGATTACAACATTCTGTTTATTCAAATGAAAAAAAGTTTTTTCCCTTATCGAGCCTTGATGTTATAAGGAAGTACTATGGTTCACTACTGGGCTGGGAGCCAGAAAAAAATCAAACTTTGATAACAGTTTACTCTGGGATCCAAGCTTTTCAATGCCTCACCAAATCTCATGAGTGAAACAATATGTCATTCTTAAGTTTTTTATATAAATTAATTGAACATAAAACTTTTTTTTTGAGACAGAGTCTCACTCTGCTGTCCAGGCTAGACTGCAGTAGCACAATCACGGCTCACTGCAGCCTCAACCTCCCGGGCTCCCACTTCAGTCTCCTGAATAGCTGGGGGTACAGGTGCACGTCACCATGCTCAGCACATTTTTTGATCTCTTGTAGAGATGGGGGTCTCACTATGTTGCCCAGGCTGGTCTCAAACTCCTAGGCTCAAGTGATCCTCCTGCCTCCCCCTCCCAAAGTGCTCGGGTTATAGGTGTGAGCCAATATGCCCAGCTAAATATCAATGGCTACCTAATGATAGTAGGATTATGAACAATTTTTATTTTTCAAATTTTATATGAATATGTACATATTTGTAATTAGAAAAATACACTCTTTTTAAACTGGTGCTCTTTAGAGATAGGCAAGTAAATATCCCACTTGACAAAACACATAATCATATTCTTGGAATAAATCATACTTTA
>NW_012116265.1:25118984-25121349 GCF_000951035.1 Colobus angolensis palliatus
GTCTTCTGTGTCCTTCGCGCTGGGAGTTGGAGACTGGAGCTGTTCCTATTCGGCCATCTTGCTCCGCCCCCCCCCACTCGAATACTCTAAATCATACTTTAATGAGTTAAATGATTATGTTTAAAGTGTTTGGAAAGTAGTATATGGTAGACAACACAAGCCCTAACATCAAATAGCCTAGGTTTAAATCCAGCCTCTCTTACTCACTAGCTGTAGGAACTTAGGCAATTTACCAAACTTCCCTAAGCCTCAGTTTCCTCATCTGTGAGACAGGAAGGACAGTCTCCTCATCTATGAAACAGGTATACCTATTATGCATGATTACTGTGAGGCTTAAGTAAAATCAATAAAATTCACCTAGTATATGGGCTGGAACATTAGGATTCTATAAATGTTAGCTTTTACTACAAAACCACAGAACTTCTATTGAAGGAAATCAAAGAATCAGAGTTAAAATTTTGGAGTCAAGTTCAGCTCCCATCCAATTCAAGAATCCTTTCCAAGATAATCCCGACAGATCATGACCTAGTCTCTGAATACTTCCAGTATCTGAGTTCATCACCTTTAGAGGCAGTTTTTGTTGAAAGTCCTTGCGTTCTGTAAAAGCTGCCTACTTACAAATTGCCCTCTTTGATAGCCTCTGCAATGACAAGTGTTTACTCCCTCCTTAAAGCCTGTTAAATAGGTAAAGAGGGCTCTGAGACTCCCCTTATAGTCTTCCTGTGAACTGGTTTATAGACTCTCCTGGCCAAGGCCTTCTGCGCAGTTCCAAGTTTGTCAATGTATCTCTTCAAATGTGGCATTTAGGTCTATACGCAATACTTGAGGCCAGGCATGATGGCTCAGGCCTGTAATTCCAGCACTTTGGGAGCCTGAGGTAGGTGGACTGCTTGAACCCTTCCCACCTCAACCCCCGAAGTAGCTAGTGCCAGGAGTTCAAGAGCACCCAGGGCAACATGGCGAAATCACATCTCTACTAAAAAAAAAAAAAAAAAATTTACAAAAAATTAGCCACGCATGGTGGCACACACCTATAGTCCCAGCTACTGAGGAGGCTGAGGTGGGAGAATCACCTGAGCCTGGGAAGTCAAGGCTACAGTAAGCCGTGATCACGCCACTAAAGTCCAGCCTAGGCGACAGGAGTGAGACCCTGTCTCAAAAAAACAAACAAACTTGAGACACGGTCTAACTGATGCAGGCTACAGTGACAGTATTACTTCCCAGCAGTTGGACCCTATATTTTATTAATGCTGTATGAAATGATATATTTTTTCATAACAGAATCTCATTGTTGGGTCATATAAAGCTTGCAGTAAATTAAAATTCACTGACGCCAAATCAGGTTCTCCATTTTAAATATTTGTAATTTATATTTTGCACTTAAATCAAAAATGCTTCTTCTAAATTTCATCTTGTCTGTTTCAGCCAAATGTTTCATATATTGAGGCCAATTTGCATCTTGATTATACTTCCCTCTCAACTTAAACATAATTTTATGTACAAAACTGAGTATCTGTTTTCAGAGAAAATAACATCTCCTAACATATGCTTTTATTAATTCATTTTTATTTGGAGAGGTTTTGCGAACTGCATGTATTTTTCTTTTCCAGCCAGAGGATTCATTCAGCAAACTTTTATGTAACACATTATATAAGTCAGACACTGTGATAGACCCTGGGTAAAAAGAGTTGAAAGGCACGATCTGCCTTCAAAAAATTCATGATTTAGCCAAGGAAAAATACACATAACGAACAAGTTACGAAGACTGAGATAACACTGGCAGGTGAAGCACATACAGGTATACAAATGGCTTGGACTTGAGGAAAGAGTGGAGATATTGTTTTTATTTTTATTTTTTTGAGACAGGGCCTCACTTTGTCACCCAGGCTGGAGTGCTGTGTCACGATCTCAGCTCACTGCACCCTTGACCTCCTGGGTTCAAGTGATCCTCCCACCTCAACCCCCGAAGTAGCTGGACCAACCACAGGCGCATGACAGCACCCCAACTAACATTTTGCATTTTTAGTAGAAACGGGGTTTTGCCGAGTTGCCCAGGCTGGTCTCAAATTCCTGAGCTCCAACACCCGAGCTAATATTTTGTATTTTTGGTAGAAACAGGGTTTCATCAGGTTGCTCAGGCTGATCTTAAACTCCTGAGCTCAAGCGATCTGCCCACATCAACCTCCCAAAGTGCTAGGATTACAGGCATGAACCACTACACCTGGCCGAGTTGGGGTATTATTAAGAGAAAACACGTCTGGGTGCGGTGGCTTATGCCTGTAATCCCAGCACTTTGGGAGGCCGAGGCAGGTGGATCACCTGAGGTCAGGAGCTCAAGACCAGCCTGACCAATATGGTGAAACCC
>NW_012116265.1:25129055-25129515 GCF_000951035.1 Colobus angolensis palliatus
TGTGTGTATTATTTTTGTAGAGATGGGGTTTCGCAATGTTGCCCAGGCTGGTCTCGAACTCATGAGCTCAAGCGATCCTCTAGACTTGGCCTCCCAAAGTGCTGGGATTACAGGCCTGAGCCACCATGGCTGGCCCATTTTAGCCATTTTTAAGTGTACAATTCAATAAGTATGTTCACACTGCTGTGCAATCATCACCATCGCCCATTTCCAGAACAACTTCATCCTTGCAAACAGAAACTGTCGTTCAACAAGAATTCCCATTCTCTTCTTCTTCTAACCCCTGATAAGCCCTATTATAACCTTCTATCTCTATGAATTCCATATTGATTTTTTAATATTTATGTTGAAATAGCACTTTGGGAGGCTGAGGCAGGCGGATCACGAGGTCAGGAGATCGAGACCATCCTGGCTAACACGGTGAAACCCCGTCTCTACTAAACAAAATACAAAAAATTAG
>NW_012116265.1:25129720-25149117 GCF_000951035.1 Colobus angolensis palliatus
AAAAAAAAAGTATGTTGAAATAATGTTTGGAATATACTGGGTTAAATATAGTCATGTGCTACATAACAATGTTTTGGTCAACAACAGACCACACATACAATAGTTCTACAAAATTATAAGATTACAATGGAGCAGAAAAATTCCCATTGCCTAGTGACATCATAGCCATCTAACCATCCTAACGTTGCTGCACAATGCATTACTCACAAATGTGTGTAATTATGCTGGAGTTAACGAACCTATAGCACAGCCAATCGTATAAATGTACAGCACATGCAATTATGTATAGTACATACTTGATAATGATAATAAACGACTATGTTACTGGTTTATGTATTTACCATATGTTTTATTTTACAGTGTACTCCTTCTACTTATTAAAAAAAATTAACTGTAAAGCAACCTCAGACAGGTCCTTCAGAAGTTATTCCAGAAGGCACTGTTAACACAGATGACAGCTCCATGCCTGTTATTGCCCCTGAAGACTTTCCAGTGGGACAATATGTGGAGGTGGAAGACAGTGATATTGATGATCCTGACTCTGTGTATGTCTAAGCTAACATGAATGTGTGTGTTTGTGTCTTAGTTTTTAACAAAAAATTTTAAAAAGTTTAAAAAAAAACAATTTTTAAGTTGAAAAGAGCTTATAAAATAAAGAGATAAACATTTTTATACAGCTATACAACCTATTTGTGTCTTAAGCTGAGTGTTATTACAAGTCAAAAAGTTAAAACAATTTAAAAGTTTAAAGTAAAAAAGTTACAGCAAACTAAGGTTAATTTATTATTGCAAAAAATTTTTTAAATAAATTGAGTGTAGCCTAAATACACAGTGTTTATAAGATCTACAATAGTGTACAGTCATGTCCTAGGCCTTCACATTCACCCACCACTCACTCACAGGTTCACCCAGAGCAACTTCCAGTCCTGCAAGCTCCATGCAAGCTAGATACCCTACATAAGTGTAACACTGCTTAGCTTTTCTTGAGACGGAGTCTTGCTCTATTGCCAAGGCTGGTGTGCAGTGGCGTGATCTCAGCTCACTGCAAACTCTGCCTCCCAGGTTCAAGCGATTCTCCTGCCTCAGCCTCCCGAGTAGCCGGGGCCACAGGTGTATGCCACCACACAAGGCTATTTTTTTTTATTTTTAGTAGAGATGGGGTTTCACCATGTTGGCCAGGCTGGTCTTGAACTCCTGACCTCAGGTGATCTGCCCGCCTCGGCCTCCCAAAGTACTGGGATCTGGCCCACTGTTTATCTTTTATACCACATTTGTACTGTACTTTTATGCTTAGATATATTTAGATACACAAATACCATTGTGTTACAACTGCCTACAGGACTCAGAACAATAACATGCCATATAGGTCTGTGGCCTAGGAGTGATAAGCTATTCCATACAGTCTAGGTATGCAATCGGCTAGGTTTGTGTAAGTGTGCTCTATCGTGTTCATAAAATGACACATTTCGCAGAACAGATTCTCACTAAGTGATGCCATTACTATAGTCCACCTTGTTTCTTTTTATATCTTTAATGTGGCTACTAGAAAATTTTAAATTGGGGCTCACATTCTACTTCCAATGAACACTACTGTGCTAGAATATAATGTGCAAGTAAGGAAACAGAGACGATGCTAGAATGAGTAGATACAGGACAAGTCATGAGGGGGCCATGCATTACCCTACAGGACCCTGGAGAGCAAATAACAGACTTACAAGGAGAGTGACAGGATCAGACCACCATGGTATTAATGTGGGTGCTAGCTTGGAGGAGGGCAAGGCTGTAAGCAGAAAGACCTTTAGAAGACTCATAAAGCTGAGAGGCAAAGAATACTCGAATTATGGCAGAGGAAACCAGAATAAAAAGAGCCACGGTTCCTGAACAGAATGGCTGCATTACAACCACCTGGAAAAACAACAAAGTCATCAACCAACTTTTAGAAATTATAAGATAATTCAGAAAGTCTGATGAGTATAAACTCAATAGCTTTCCAAACCTATTATAAAAATGTGAAAAAAGAAATCTCATTCATAATAGCAATATACCTGTATACTATTTTAAAACTACATAAAAAAACCACATATACACCTATACAAGTCTAGGAATAAATTCAACAGGAAATGCGTCAGATCAATACAAAGAGAAACAGAAAACTTTAGTGAAGATCTAGAAGACCAGAAGAGTGGAGATGTATGATAGCAGCTGTCATGTGCCAGGTACTTTACATGTACATATATACTCATGTTAAAGTATTCATTTAATCCTTTCAATAACCCTATGTGGGAGGTACTATAATTATCCTATTTTTGATAAGCAGACAAGATTGTTTTATAGAAATACTCAAAATAATATGTAAATTCAATACAAACTTCATTTAAAAAAACTTTTTAAAGAATGAATTGACTGTGTGCAGATGAGAAAAATGGATGCAGCAACATGGATCAGGATCATGGATTGTGGATCATGGATCATGGATTGTGGAGGCCACAACCCTGAGTGAATTAATACAGGAACAGAAAACCAAATACTACGTGTTCTCACTTATAAGTGCAGCTAAACACCCAGTACACATGGACATAAAGACGGGAACAACAGATACTGGGGACTACTAGAGAGGAGGGGAAGACAGGGAAGGGGGCTGCAGGCTGAAAATCTACCTATGCTTAGTACCTGAGTGAAGGGCTCATCCATACCCCAAACCCCAGCAAAACACAATATACCCATGTAACAAACCTGCACATGTACCCCGTGAATTTAAAATAAAAGTTGAAATTATAAAAAAAAAAAAAAACGAATTGACCATTGAGAAAGTGAAAAGACAACCCACAGAATGGGAAAAAATATTTACAAATCATGTTATCTTGGAAGAGTGTGTATCTAGAATATATAAAAATCTCTTACAACCAAATAATAAAAAGACAAACCAATTTAAAAACTGGCTAAGGATCTAAATAGGTATTTCTGTTCTTCAATTCCTTTTTAATATATTTTTTAGAGACAAGATCTAGCTCTGTTGCCCAGGCTGCAGTGCAGTGGTGCAATCATAGCTCACAACAGTCTCAAACTCCTGGGTTCAAGTGATCCTTCTGCCTCAGCCTCTTGACTACAGGTGTGCTAACTGAAGAGACATGTCCAGCTAACTGAATAGACATTTCCTAATAGAGGGTATACAAATGGCCAATAAGCACATGAAAAGATGTTCAATATCATGAGCTGTTAGGAAAATGCAAATCCAAACCACAATCAGATACCACTTTACACCCAGTAGGATGATTCTATTCAAAAAAAAACAAATAAGGCCAGGTATGGTGGTGCACACCTGTAATTCCAGAACTTTGAGAGACCAAGGTGGGAGGATCACTTGAGGCCAGGAGTTTGAGACCAGCCTGGGCAACATAGCGAGACCCTGCCTTTACAAAAAAAAAAAAAATTAATTCGCCAGGAGTGGTAGTTTGCCTATAGATTTAGCCACTTGGGAGGCTGAGGCAAGAGGATTGCTTGAGCTCAGAAGTTTGAGGCTGTAGGAAGCTTTGATCACTCCATTGTACTCCAGCCTGGTCAACAGAGTAAGACCCTGTCTCTCAAAAACAAAAAAAAAAAAGACAAGTGCTGGCAATAATGTGGAGAAATTAGAAATCTCATGCATTGTTGGTGGGAATGTCAAATGGTACAGCTGCTCTGGAACACAGTCTGGCAGTTATATGACCTAGCAATTCCAATGGCAGGTATATACCCAAGGAAAATGAAAACACATGCCCGTACTAAAGTCCATAGCTAGTCATAACAGCCCCAAAGTGGAAACACCCCAAATGTCAATTAGTTGATGAACAGATAAATAAAACGTAGCATATCTGTATGTTATGAGTTGAATTATATTCCCCAAAAAGATATGTTGAAGGTCTAACCTCCAATACCTGTGAATGTGACCTTATTTGGAAATAGAGTCTTCGCAGAAGTAAATAAGTTAACATGAAGTCATACTGAAGTAGGGTGGGCCTTTAATCAAATACGACTGGTGTCCTTACAGGAGGAGGAGAAGAAACAGGTTTACATTGAGCAAATCCAATAATGCAGACAGACACACAGGGAAGGTGACCATTTGAAGACAGAGGCAGAGACTGGAGTTATGCAACTGCAAACCAAGAAATGTCAAGGATTGCCAACAACTACCAGAAACTAGGAAGAGGCAAGGTAGGATTCTCCCCTAGAGCCTTCAGGAAAAGCATGACCCTTGCTGACACCTTAATTTTGGACTTCTAGCTTCCTTAACTGCAAGAGAATAAACCTCTGTTGTTTTAAGCCACCAGTTTGTGTTACTTTGACCACAGCCCTACAAAACAAATACACTATAGGATGAAATTTCATTCCGTAATAAAAAGGAATGAATACTGAAACATGCTATAGCATGGAAAAATCTTGAGTACATTATCCTAAGTTAAAGCAGCCAGTCACAAAAGACTACATATTGTATGATTCCATTTACACAAAACACCCAGATCTAGAAAGACAGAAATATTAGTAGTTGCTTAGGGCTGGGGCCTTAGGGGAGTCAGGGATAGGGAGTGACTGCTAATGGGTATGGGTTTATTTTGGGGGTGATAAAAATGTTGTAAAATTAGACTATGGTGAGGTTTGCACAACTCTATGAATATACTAAAATCCTCAAATTGTACACTTTGAATAATGAATTATATGGTGTGTGGATTACATCTCAATAAAGCCATTAAAAAATGATTTGGGGCCAGGTGTGGTGATTCACGCCTGAAATCCCAGCATTTTGGAAGGCCAAGGTGGGCGTGTCACTTGAACCCAGGAGTTCAAGACCAGCCTGGGCAACATGGTGAAACCTCATCTCTATAAGTAATACAAAAAGTAGCCAGGTGTGGTGGTGCACACCTGTAGTCCCAGCTACTTGGGGGGCTGAGGCAGGAGGATCACTTGAGCCCAGGAGGTCAAGGCTGCCATTGCACTCCAGCTGGGTGACGAAGTGATATCTCATCTCTCTCTTTTTTTTTTTTTGAGATGGAGTCTCACTCTGTTGCCCAGGCTGGAAGGCAGTGGCACAATTTCAGCTAACTGCAACCTCCACCTCCTGGGTTCAAGTGATTTTCCTGCCTCAGCCTCCTGAGTAGCTGGGATTACAGGCACATGCCACCATGCCCGGCTAATTTTTGTATTTTTAGTAGAGATGGGGTTTCACCATGTTGGTCAGGCTGGTCTTGAACTTCTGACCTGGTGATCCACCTGCGTCAGCCACCCAAAGTGCTGGGATTACAGGCGTGAGCCACCGCGCCCAGTTCCCCAACTCTTAAAAGAAAAAAAAATTGGCAAGTTGACTCTAAAACTAATCTGGAAAAGAAACTAATAATAACCAAAAATATTGTTTTTTAAATGAGAGGACACGAGCTGATATATGACTTCCAATAAAATAATAATCATGATGGAGTATTTACCCTATTAGATGTCAACATGTAACATACAGTTTAATATAGGACGTTGTGGTATTGGTCTAGCAAATAGAAAAGTATACCACAGAACAGAAGACAGTCTAGAAGCAGACCCTGTATGATAAATGAGTACATGTGGCCAGGTGAGGTGGCTCATGTCTATAATACCAGAACTTTGGGAGGCTGAGGTGGGAGAATCTCCTGAGGCCAGGAGTTTGAGACCAGCCTGAGCAATATAGCAAGACCTCATCTCTATCTCTAAAAATAAAAATTAAAAAGAAAAAAAAGAAATTAGTACATAGTGTGGCATTTCAGATCAATGGCTCAAGAATGGACTGACTATTCGAGGTGACAGTGTTTGGAAAACAACAATTATACACACACAATTCCAGAGGAATTAAAGAAAAAAAACTATTCCCACAAGAAGAACTTATAGGAGAAAACAGAGCTTTAGGAGAAAACCCTCCTCTCTCTAAAAGTAGAGGAGGATTTTTCAACGTCAGCACAACGGGCATTTTTGGCTGGTGAAATTCTTTGTTGTGGAAGCTTTCCCATGCGCTACAGGATGTTTAGCAGCTCCCCTCACTTTTACTCACTAGACAGCCAATAGCAGCACCATCCTAGTGGAACAAACAAAAAACATCTACAGACATTGCCAAATAACCCTGAGAGCAAAAATCTTTGCCATTTAAGAACCACTCAGATTGGGAATGATAGCCACAAAATACAAACACACAGAACAGACTGATAAATTAAAACCTAAAATTTTAAACTTTGTTTCAACAAAGATGCCATATAGTTAAAAGACAAGCAACAACTTAAAAAAAAAATAAGCAGGGAGTAAATATTATAAACATATAAAAATAACAAAAGATCAAAATCCAGAACATATAAAATACTACTATAAATCAGTAAGGAAAAGACAATCCAATAGAAAGAGATGTTTCTCAAAAGAGGAAATACAAATGGCCAACAATCATGAAGATGTTCAATCTCAACAGTAATCAGGGGAATGCAAATTAAAACAGCAATGAGAAATCACTTTTCCATCCATCAGGTTGGCAAAAATAAAAAAGATTGATACCATTAAATGTTCAAAAGAGCATGGGGGGCTTGGCACGGTGTCTCACACCTGTAATCCCAACACTTTGGGAGGCCAAGGCAGGTGGATCACTCGAGGTCAGGAGTTCGAGATCAGCCTGGTCAACATGGTGAAACCCCATCTCTACTAAAAATACAAAAATTAACCGGGCGTGGGAGCAGGTGCCTGTAATCTCAGCTACTCAGGAGGCTGAGGCAGGAGAATCGCTTGAACCTGGGAGGCAGAGGCTGCAGTGAGCCAAGATCACGCCACTGCACTCAAACCTAAGCAACAGAGCAAGACTCTGTATCAAAAAAGAGAGAGAGCATGGAGGAAATTATTATACACAGTGGGTAGCAGTTTGGCATTCCTAAATCCCCATACTCTCCCACCCAGCAATTCCACCTGCGGGTACCCATCCTTGAGAAATGCTCACATGGGCACAGAGGTGTGTGGGAAGGATGTTCTCCGCCACACTGTGTCTGACAATGAAAAACTGGAAACAATCTATGGAATCTTACATAACTATGGAATTTACAGAGCAAGTAGAAAGAAGAGGCAGAACTCTACATACTGACAAAGAAAAAATTCCAAGACCCGTTTTTAAGCATAAAACGTCAAGTTGTGTAATGCATAAAACATACATATTTGTAAAAGTTCAAGGCGAAGTCTTACAAACATATATCATAACGTGCACACACTTGTCAAATAAATGCAAAGAAAAATACACACAAACTGACAACAGTTCTTATTTTGTGAGAAAGGGACTGGTAAAGAAGAAAGAGAGGAGACGGAAAAAAAAAAAATCAAAGAGGATCTGTCTTCCACACTCCCCACCCTCACCACCAAGGAGAACATAAAGCTAAGAAAGATTTGATTTGTCTTGTTTAAAATTGTTACATAATTTTGTTACAAGACTTTATGCACGGACTATAACTAGAATATTTTAAAAATACATTTTTAAAACAAGCTCAACTTTACCAAATTTAATCCATCTTCCTCCCTGCGCCCCGACCCGCACTTCCTAATTCCTATGACTAACAAAACCTTTCAATTCCTTCTATCCTTGTAACAGAACTAAAAAAATAAAGTATAATTTCAATTTCGTGTTTTTGAGGAGAGGGTATATAAAGGAGTTTGAATGTTGGAATCATATCAAAAGCCTATCAAAAGCTTACCGAGGGATGGGTTTGTTTGTATTTTAAGGAGGTGTCAATTTTGTCATAAATAATGATTAAGGTTCTTAGTTTTGATCCATCCCAGGGATGTGAAAAACGAAAGAGGTGGCTCCCGGCAAGGCCCAGAGCAGGGTGTGGTCTGGGACGACAGGGATGGTAGCGCGGGTGGCGGCTCACAAGCATCCGGGGGAGAAAACAGCAGCAGTGGCCGCGTCGAACTCGCAGCACCCGAGGAGCTACCAGGTGCCGCGGGCGGGGCCTCCTTTTTAGCTGACTGGGACACGCAGCCTCGAAGGTCTGGTAGGGGCTCCCAGAGAGAGGGTAAGGGGATCGGAAGGAGAGGCCCAAGGAGAGCGTGGGAGGACGTGGGCAGGGGTGAGGCCCTCCTTGCGCACTTGGGTGCTGAACCGCCCCGCCGTGGGCGACGGGGGCGAGGGGGCCACGCTGAGGGGCGGGGAGAGGGGCAGGGCCAACTCGCTCCGGGACAGCGGGGTCCCCGCAATGTCACCCCCGTACACGGTAATATCCCCCGCCCCACGACCCCTCTTGGTCTGCACTGGAAGCCCCTCTGCCTCGCGCACAATCCCGGTGCAAGGCCTCGCCGGCCTCTGAGCCTCACTTACCTGCTGTCTCGGACTGGGCCGCACACCTGCAGCGGGCTCACGGTAAAGTGCTGGAACCTGTGCGGCAGCCAGCGCGCACCCACCCGGATTCACTAGGGCAGTAACCACTTCCGTTCCTGCGGCAGGCCTGGAGGACGTAATCCCAGCTGGGGTGTGGGAACGGGCAACGCCATCTTGTACGGAAGCTCCTGGGGCAGGTGATGCCTACCCAATCTCTCTCCTCTGTTGAGCAAAGAATCTGTTAAAATTGGAAGGGCTTAACGTCTTCTTCAGAAAAGTGACGCATTTGTTTCTGGGATGGTATGTTTGTGTTTTGGTTTTGGTTTTGGCTGAACTCTGACAAATGTAATATGGGACATCGAATTTTCTTTCTTTAGTATCCTGCCTACTGTTTTTCTGTTAAACAATAACAGTAAATAGAAGGAAAGACAGTGTATTTAAATAATGTAGGTCTTCATTAGCAGTGCACATTATCCTATAGCCACTATAATAATTTTATGCACCCTTTTTTTTTTTTTTTTTTGGATGGCGACTGTCTCCCTAGGCTGGTCTCGAACTCCTGGGCTCAAGCGATCCTCACAGCTCGGCCTCCCAAAGTGTTGGGATTACAGGCATGAATGCCCAACCTATGCCATCTTTTATAGCGATAATCACAATATCTTCTGTTTATATATTAAATCGTTCATCCAGTTAGTCTTTATTAGCAATTATATGTGAGGCAGTTAATGTGTGCTACATGCATGTTTTTCCTTTCTCATGGAATGTGTAAAACAGAAGGAGAAATGAGATGTGCATAAATAACCAATATAAGGTGTAATAATAGCTACCATTTGTTGACTTTGTGCTCACCTGTTGCTAGGAGGTTTGCAAAGCATTTTACTTATTTTTTCTGTTTTAATCCCCATAACAACCCTATGAGGCAGTACTATTATTAGTGCCATTTTACATAAAATGGAAAAAGGTTAAATAACTTCTTCAAGGTAATTCAGCAAGTAAGCACCGGAGTTAGGAATCAAACCTCATACGTCTGATTGCAAAGCATGTGGCCCCATCCTTTATACTACATTGTCTTCAATACAGGGGCAAATGTTTTAAATTCCACTGAAGGAGTATCCATGGGGAAAATTTCCAGCTATTATAGGTGATTAACTCCCTGAATTTTTATCTGTCCGTCTTGAAACCTTTAAAAAACAAAGGATAAAGAGGAAATGCAAATTAAAACCACAATGAGATATAGCTAAATGAAAAAGACAGAAAATACCAAGTATTGGCAAGATTGTGGAGCAACCACAGCTCTTATATGCTCCTGAAGGGAGCATAAATTGATGCAATCCCTTTGTTAAACTGTTTGGCGGTATCAACTGAAGTTGAATACATGAAAAAGCCTTTTTTCCAACAATTTCACCCCTAGGTGGGGCACAGTGGCTCAACGTGTAATCCCAGCACTTTAGGGATTTTCACTGTGTTGCCCAGGCTGGTCTTGAACTCCTGGCCTCAAGCGATCCTTCCACCTCGGCCTCCCAAAGTGCTGGGCATCATGGTGCGCACCTGTAGTCCCAGCTACTCCAGAGGTGTAGGCAGAAGGACCTCTTGATCCCTGGAGTTTGAGACTGCAGTGAGTTGTGATTGCATCACTGCAGTCCAGCATAGGTGACAGAGCTAGACCCTGTCTCAGAATCAAAAACAAAAACAAAAAAAATTTTACTCCTAGTTATAAATATGAAACTGAAATGTCTACATATATTCACCAAAAGGACACGTACATAAAAAAGCTCATACCCATACTTTCAACAGCCCCAAACTGGAAACTACCCAAATATCCCTGCTGTTAGAAGTCACTGTATATAGTGATTCATTTTAGGATAGTAATAACTGGAAGGAAACATGAGGAGGCTCACAAAGTGCTGATAATGTTCTATTTCTTAATCTGAGTCCAGCTTTACAGGTGTGTTCAGGTTATATTTGTGAGCACTTTTCTGGTTTCATATATACTTCGATAAAAGAGTTTTTTTTAAATGAT
Organism: Colobus angolensis palliatus; assembly: GCF_000951035.1. Classification (NCBI taxonomy): domain Eukaryota; kingdom Metazoa; phylum Chordata; class Mammalia; order Primates; family Cercopithecidae; genus Colobus; species Colobus angolensis. The sequence continues at coordinate 25,140,070 of NW_012116265.1, forward strand.
AGTAAAGGAGTGAAAAGTTTGTTAACCCAAAGAAGAAAGAACAGGAAAGTACATAATACCGAACTAAAAAAAAAGATACAATTTTAAAAGAAATTAGATTAGAATGGCAGATACAGTGTATGCTTGTATCAAAATATCTCATGTGCCCCATAAATGTATACATCTACTGTGTGCCCACAAAAATTAAAAATTAAAAACAAAAAGAATAGCAAAGTGTTGACATTTGGAGGATTTCATAAAGAACTGTCTGGGTTCACAAGCAATCACTCTGCATTAAGGCCCAGTCAACAAGACTCATCTGTGCATACAGAACTTCTAATCAGCTTTTAAAATACAGTTTCTCACTTTTAAATATGAGAAGACATCCAAGAATCACCAGTCATTATGGGAATGTCTCTGACATAATTAATTAACCTTTTCTAAGGACCATGTGTAGAACTATATATAGAACCCTCTGTTCTTGAGGAAGACAAAGAACTATGTACCCAATGATGTGAGAACACAAATTGTTCTCAAATATACTTTTCACATATACAGGGAAGATTTAAGAAAATTAATTTTGATTTAGGCCATTGATTATCTAACAGGTTGCTATTTTTAAAATCAAATAAAAATTTAAAAAAATTTTAGGCTATTGAGCAACTTTTTACAAATTGTAAAAAATTGCTATCATATAGCTCACATTCTCTGGCTACATTGCAATTAAGTTAGAAATCAATAATGAGGCTGGGTGCAGTGTCTCATGCCTGTAATCCCAGCACTTTGGGAGGCCGAGGCAGGTGGATCACCTGAGGTAAGGAGTTCAAGACCAGCCTGGCCAACATGGTGAAACCCTGTTTCTACAAAAAATACAAAAATTAGCCAGGCACAGTGGCCAGTGCCTGTAATCCCAGCTACTTGGGAGGCTAAGGCAGGAGAACTGCTTGAACTTGGGAGGCAGAGGTTGCAGTAAGCCGAGATCATGTCACTGCATTCCAGCATGGGTAACAGAGCGAGACTCTGTCAAAAAAGAGAGAGAGAGAGAGAGGGAGAGAGGGAGAAGGAGAGGGAGACGGAGAAAGGGAGGAGAGGGGAGGGGAGCGGAGGAAAAGAAAAGAAAAAAAAAGAAAAGATTATTTTTAAAACTCCATGTACTTGGAAATTACGCCTGTAAGCCCAGCACTTTGGGAGGCTTAGGCATGTGGATCACTTGAGCCCAGGAGTTTGAGATCACCCTGGGCAACATGGTAAAACTCCATCGCTACCCAAAATACAAAAATTAGCTGGGCATGGTGGCACACACCTGTGGTCCCAGCTGCTTGGGAGGTAGATGTGGGAGGATCGCTTGAGCCTCGGGGGTGGAGGTTAAAGAATGGCTAAAATGCAAAACACTGCCAACACCAAATACTGCCAAGGATGTGGAGTAACAGGAACTCTCATTCATTGCTGCTGGGAATACAAAATGGTATAGCCACTTCTGAAGACAGTTTGGTAGTTTCCTATAAAGGTAAAGATAGTCTCAGCATGCAATCCAGCAGTCACACCTTTGGGTATTTACCGAAATGAGTTGAAAACTTAGGACTACACATAAACTTGCACATGAATGTTGACAGCAGGTTTATTTATAAGCTGGAAACAACCAAGATGTCTTTCAGTAGGTAAAAGAATAACCAAACTGGTACATCCTTACAATGGAATATTATTCAGAACTAAAAAGAAATAAGTTATCAAGCCACAAAAAAATAATATGGAGAAACCTTAAATGTATATTGCTAAGTGAAAGAGGTCAGTCTGAAATGGCTACATACTGTATGATTCCTACAATATGATATTCTGGAAAAGGCAAAGCTGTAGAGGTAGTAAAAAGATCAATGGTTGCCAGGGATTCCAGGGGAGGAGGAAAGGCAGAATATAGCTGGAGCAAGGGGAATTTTAGGCCAGTGAAACTATTCTGTGTGATACAGTAATGGTGGATACATGACATTATGCATTTGTCAAAACCTATGGAACTGTGCAACATGATGAGTGAACTCTAATGTAATCTATAAACTTTGGCTAATAATGTATCATTTTGTAGCAAATGTACAATACCCATGCAATATGTCAATAATAGATGAAACTGCATGTGATGAGGGGAGGTATGTGGGAGCTCTCTGCACATTCTGTTCAATTTTTTTTTTTTTTTTTTGAGACGGAGTCTCGCTCTGTCACCCAGGCTGGAGTGCAGTGGCAGATCTGGGCTCACTGCAAGCTCCGGCTCGCGGGTTCACGTCATTTTCCTGCCTCAGCCTCCCAAGTAACTGGGACTACAGGCGCCCGCCACTACGCCCGGCTAATTTTTTGTGTTTTTAGTAGTGACAGGGTTTCACCGCATTAGTCGGGATGGTCTTGATCGTCTGATTCGTGATCCACTCGCCTCAGCCTCCCAAAGTGCTGAGATTACAGGCGTGAGCCACTGCACCCAGCCTCAAATTTTCTGTAAACCTAAAACTGCTCTAGAAATAAAGTCAATTAATTTTTTTTTTGAAAAAAAGTTATTGTGTGAACTATCTAAAATGTTTTATTCATTTGTTTATCCATTCCAAGGACAACTTAATGTCAAGCACTGGGCTAGGGATTCATGGGACATCATATGCAGAAAATTCATAAGGAACTGTGGCCAGAAGTGCTAGTTGCCCACCTATTATCCATGCTCCCTTTCCACTTAGTTGGGGGCATTAAACAATTGCATTTACAAAATACAATTTTCTGTCTTCATTAGGAGTAGGTGTGGCCATGTGACTAAGTTCTGGCTAGTTATAAGCAAAAGTTTTTGTATGGGATTTTTGGTAATGTTTCTAAAAAGGGGACAGGCTGGGCGGGGTGGGGTTTGTGAATGTTAAATAGCTTAAATTGTGAATGTTATATAACTTCATCTTCTATCTTCCACAGGTAAGGTTCAGCAAAGTCTATGTCATTCTCTAATCCTTTTGATCCAGCGGATTCTTTGGAGGAATTTAAATACATATTGGATTTTGCAACCGGGTTTGCAAGAGGAAAATGCAAAGGTGAATTCTGGGCCTGCTGCCGGGGGAGGGTAGAGGATGGACAGCTGACATCTAGTCACAGAGGGAAGAACACAGAAAGAGATCTCCAGTTAAAGCCGATAGATTGAACCACACACAACCCACCTCCTTCTAAAATCCCTCTAGAACAATGGTTTAAAAAAACACTTTAACATAAAACTTCAAAATCAAAAAGATAAGGAAAATTATGAAAATCACTCAGATAAGAAGAGAGGCTATTTATGCCGAGGCTGCCGTCACTGGGAGTCTGCCAACATACCACCATACTTTGGTGAGACTTGAAGGCAGGCAGGGAGTGGAAACACTTTATGCTGTAGTGAAAAAAGGGGAAGGCTTCGGTATGCTCTGACTGGAGGTCACTGTCATGGGGAAACTGCAGGTGGGCTAATTAGAAGCTGGGCTTCTTGTGTAATGGTTTGGCTTTCTCTGGTTGGTCCTGTGTTGAAAATAGGGGCAAAATATAGGGCAGCTGACTCACTGACCAAGCCCTGCCCAGGCTGGCCGATTGCGGAGGTTGTGGGTCAGAGTTCTGTTGTCATATATGGTCTGGCTACTGTCTGTTTATATAATCCGTCTGTCAGAGAACAGTAGAGGAGATCAAATTATTACCATTTTGGAAGCTGGAAAGCAGGAGGATAGTGCGAACTGAATTAGCAGACTTGCCCTCTATCAAAGGGGATGGCCAAAAGCAAGCCAGATTTGCCCCAGAAAACCACCAAAGGTTCAAGAATTGGCAGCACCAGGTACCCCCAGAAGCAGGGATAAAGTGGGGGCTTAAATTGGACAGTTGGTTCAAAGTCTATTTCAGAAGCATTAGAACACTGGATTCCTTCCCCAGCTCCCAAATGACTGCCTGGTGCAAGACTCAGGATTGATTCCCTGGAGACAGTAAAGTAGAGGGTTCTTTGTCTAGTTGAGGATGGGGTGCCATAACAAACATGCCAATTCAGTGAAAATACCTACTTTCAAGACTCTTACTTGACTCTCCTAAATCAGCAGCCAATGTTAGAAGCCAAGTGTTAAAGTTTTTCGGATAATTTTGCTATGAGCCTATGGGGAAATTTCATTACCATCTCATAGCAAGGCCTATATAGTATAAGAGCAGGCCTACAGTCGCATATGGGGGAAAGTCTGAAAGACTTTGAAATGGACCAAAAGATTATTGAGAAATGGAAAACTGCAGTTTTAAGTATCCCCTTCTAGCTTATCAGATTCTGTGGGGTTTATACCTTTCATTGTCTTTGAGGTATTTAACAATTCTGAAGAGACAGACTCTAACTTGTAGAAAACTAAGAGTAACATAAATAATTATTGTCTTTAGATATACAAATAAATTCTGTTCTGAGAAGTTTCTGTTGACTTCCCTTTCTCACTGTTCTATTAAGAACATTGATTTCAGGTGGGGTGTAGAGGCTCATGCCTATAATCCCTGCACTTTGGGAGGCCAAAGCAGGAGGATTGCTTGAGCCCAGCCTGAGCAACATAGCAAGACCCCATCTCTACAAAAAAAACTTTAATTAATGGGGCATGGTGATGTGCACCTGTAGTCCCAGCTACTAGGGAGGCTGAGGTGGGAGGATTACTTGAGCCTAGGAGTTTGAGGTTACAGTGATGTATGATGGCACCACTGCACTGCAGCCAGGGCAGCAGAGCAAGACCCTGTCAGAGGTGGGGTGGGGGAAAAGAGAGAGAAAGAAAGAGAGAAGGAAAGAAAGAGAGAGGCCGAGTGTGGTGGCACACACCTGTAATCCCAGCACTTTGGGAAGCTGAGGCTGTGGATCACCTGAGGTCAGGAGTTCAAGACCAACCTGGTCAACATGGTGAAACCCCATCTCTACTAAAAATAAAAAAATTAGCCAGACCTAATGGCTCACGCCTGTAATCCCACACACCTGGGAGGCTGAGGCAGGATAATTGCTTGAACTTGGGAGGTGGAGGTTGCAGTGAGCCGAGGTTGCAGTGAGCCGAGGTTGCAGTGAGCCAAGGTTGCACGGCTGCACTCCAGCCTGGGCGACAGAGCAAGACTCTGCCTCAAAAAAAAAAGGCTGGGAGCGGTGGCTTACACCTGTAATCCCAGTACTTTGGGAGGTTGAGGTGGGCGGATCATGAGGTCAGGAGATTGAGACCATCCTGGCTAACACGGTGAAACCCCGTCTCTACTGAAAATACAAAAAATTAGCTGGGCGTGGTGGCGGACACCTGTAGTCCCAGCTACTTGGGATGCTGAGGCAGGAGAATGGCGTGAACCGGAGAGGCAGAGCTTGCAGTGAGCCTAGATGGCACCACTGCACTCCAGCTTGGGCAACAGAGCGAGACTCTGTCTCAAAAACAAACAAAAAAAATGATTCCAGCATTTCTGATGGGTTTATATAGTTTTCTGGGTTTTGGGTTTCCCTTTGAATTGATTGTAACATCTTTTTCATTATTTAACTACTCATTAATTAGTAAATAAATAAAAATATTTGCCCCGTATTCATTTCATATCTGCATGAGAGTCATTTTACCTCTTTTTGTTTTTACTATCATCCTTTAAAAAGTTCAATTCAAATATTCACTTTTGATAGGGATATTTTACAGGAAAAAAGATTGTTGACCAGGAAAGATGGCCCACGCATGTAATCTCAGCACTTCAGGAGGCCAAGAGGGGAGGATGGTTCAGCCCAGGAGTTTGAGATCAGCGTGGAAAACATAGGGAGACCTCATCTCTACATTTTTTTTTTTTTTTTTTTTTTTTAATTAGCCAGGCATGGAGGCATGCAAGTATGGTCCCAGCTACTCGGGAGGCTGAGGCAGGAGATCCCTTAAGCCTGGGAGGTTAAGGCTACAGTGAACTGTGATTATACCACTGCACTCTAGCCTGGGTGACAGAGCGAGATCCTGTCTCAAAAAAAAAAAAAAAAGATTGTTTATAAAGTTATTATTGTTCCATTAGATACAGAAACAAAAAGAGTATTTGCTAAGTCACTCACTGGACTCTTAACTGAAAAGTAAGTGGGTGAATGATTAGTTTCTTAGAAGTTTTAGTCCCATTAATTTATTAGAAATTTGTGTAGGCATTTTACAAGAAATCCTAATTTCTTCCTAGAAGGAAACTTTCAATTACATCATGCAAAAAGATTGCATCCTAGTCCAGGTTTGGAATTTTTTTTCTTTTGTAGGATGATGACTCTCAAATCTCCAGTCCAAAGCTGTATCTCTAAATACTTACTATACCAGTGCTATTAGAAGTATTAGGATGAAGTGAGATAACGACCTCACTCCAGAATGTAAATCAGCATTCTGCTTCCTTCATTGAGAAAGAGAAAATCTTCCTACAAAAATGCTGAGGGAACTAAACATGGTGTTCAGTGACATAGTTGCTTTACATTCTGTGACAAGCTTTTATCTTGTTGACGACTGATAACAAATTACACAAAGTGTGGAATAAATGCACAATGAAATATTACTCAGCCTCAAAAAGGAATGCAACTCTGACTCATACTACAACATGGATAAACCTTGAAGATATTACGCTAAGTGAAATAAGCTAGGCACAAAAGGACAAATATGGTATGATTCTACTTATATGGAGTACCTAGAATAGACAAATTCATAGAGACTAAAAGTAGAATAGTGATTATCAGGGCCTGGAGGGTGGAGTTCGTGTTTAAAAGGTACAGAGTTTCAGTTTAGGATGATGAAAAAAATCTGGAGACAGTGGTGATGGTTGCACAACAAATGTGAATGCACTTAATGCCACTGAACTATATGCTTAAAAACTGTTAAAAAGGGCTGGGCATGGTGGCTCCTGCCGGTTATCCCAGCGCTTTTGGAGGCTGAGGAGGTATGATCGCTTGAGCCCAGGAGTTGAAGACCAGCCTGGGCAAGATAGGAAAATCTCATCTCTATTAAAAATTTTAAAAATTAGCCAAGAGTGATGGCACCTGCCTGTGGTCCCAGCTACTCAGGAGGCTGAGGTGGGAGTATTGATTGAGCCCAGGAGGCTGCAGTGAACTATGATCATGCCATTGCACTGCAGCCTGGGTGACAGAGGGAAACCCTGTCTCAAAAAAAGTTAAAATGGAAAATTTTACTTCGTGTGTATTTTACTGCAATTTTTTAAAAAATTGCAGACTGGCCAGTGAAGAGGCCACATTTTGAGTTGTGCTATATTAGAGTCCAGGCTCTCTTAAGTATATCAACTCTGTTGGGGTTGGCATATTTACAACCCCTACAAACTAGCTCTTCTCTACTCCACATACATTCTCTCCACTATTCATGTAGTTACTAAAGCTAGAAACCTGTGAAATGTCCTAGACTCTTGCTTCTCCCTCATGTCGTTGTATGTAATCTGAACAATGATTGCCTAACTGTGCTGGTTATAAAGAAATTGTTCCGGGCTGAGCATGGTGGCTCATGCCCGTAATCTCAGCACTTTTGGAGGCCAAGGCGGGTGGATCACCTGAGGTCGGGAGTTTGAGACCAGCCTGGCTAACATGGTGAAACCCGGTCTCTACTATAAATACGAAAATTAGCTGGGCTCCTTCTTCAAGTGTTTGGTCCCAATAATCTCAATCTTGACCTTTTATTTCCCCTGTCTACTTCTTACAGTCACTACTTCTTTGTTCCATTTTCCCTTTTTAATTCTCTAATACCTGTGATATCTCTAATAATTCTTTATATTAATTTTGTCAGTTAAGATTGGCCAGGGGGAAGGAGTGGCTCATACCAGAAATCCCAGTACTTTGGGAGGCCAAGGCGGGTGGAGTGCTTGAGCCCAGGATTTCGAGGCCAGCCTAGGTAACATAGCAAAACCCTGCCTCTACCAAAAACAAAAACAAAAAATTAGCCAGGTATGGTATTGCGCACCTGTGGTCACAGCTGAGGTGGGAGGATCGCTTGAGCCTGGGAGGCAGAGGTTGCAGTGAACTGTAATCATGCCACTGCACTCTAACCTGGACAACAGCATGAGACCCCATCTTAAAAAACAAAAAAGATAACTCCTATGTTATGGCAGTTCCTCAGATCCAGCATTCCACTTCCGGGTATATATTCAGAGTCAGAAGCAGGGTGTCAAAGAGATATTTGTTTTTGTCATGCCTGTGTTCATAGCAGCATTATTCAAAATAGCTAAAATGTGGAAACAACACAAGTATACACTGACAAATGAACAGATAAACAAAGTGTGGTATATACCTACAATGGAATATTATTCAGTCTTAAAAAGGAAGAAATCCTGACACATGCTACAACATGGATGAACATTGAGGACGTTACGCTAAGTGAAATAAGCCAGCTACCAAAAGACAAATACTATATGATTCTACTTATATAAGTTAGGACAGTCAAAAATCATAGAGACAGAAAGTAGGATGGCAGTTGCCAGGGACTGGGGGGGAGGGGAAATGAGGAGTTACGGGGTTTCTTTCTTTTATTTTCTTTTCTTTTGAGACGTAGTCTTGCTCTGTCGCCCAGGCTGGAGTATAGTGGTACGATCTTGGCTCATGGCAACCTCTGCCTCCCGAGTTCAAGTGATTCTCCTGCCTCAGTCTTCTGAGCAGCTGGGACTACGGGTGCCTGCCACCACGCGTGGGTAATTTTTGTATTTTTAGTAGAGATGGAGTTTTATCATATTGGCCAGGCTGGTCTTGAACTCCTGACCTTGTGATCTGCCTACCTCAGTCTCCCAAAGTGCTGGGATTACAGGTGTGAGCCACCATGCCTGGCCGGAGTTACTGTATAATGGGTGCAGAGTTTCAATTTTACAAAATGAAAAGTTCTGGAGATGGATGGTGGTGATGGTTGCACAGCACTATGAATGTATTTCATACCACTTGAACTGAACACTTGAAAATAGTTAAGATGATAAATTTTATTATGTGAATTTTACCACAATGAAAATTAATAAATTTTATATTGAAAAAAAAAAAACCGGCCGGGCGCGATGGCTCAAGCCTGTAATCCCAGCACTTTGGGAGGCCGAGATGGGCGGATCACGAGGTCAGGAGATCGAGACCATCCTGGC